>NC_085864.1:4031327-4048827 GCF_034702125.1 Engraulis encrasicolus
CCTTCCTCCCTCTCAGCTGCGGTCCACTCCTCACACAGCCCCGCTACACACCAGGCAGACACATGAGGATATTGAGGAGACATGACGCCACACATTGATTGTCTCATTTACTGATTATATACACACACACACTGCACCCTTGAAGTTGCAATTTGCATTTTCAGCTGCAGTCCTCACACTACAGTCCTGTTAAAGACCAGTGAGAGAGACATGAGGATATTGTGGAGACATGACGGCACGCGTTGATATGCAGGTTCATTCATTTCCTTCCCTTGCACTGTCTTGAAACCTTGAAGCTGCAATTTCCCTGAGGTCCTCACACAGTCCTGTTGAATATCGGGGAGACACATCAGGGTATTGAGCAGACATGATCATAAATAGTCAAGATTCCAGATTCTTTATCCAGAGGTAAATTTGTCTTAGACATATAGCTATCACATAACACACATGGCGCCACAGAAAAAAATATACCGACATAAAGTGTCATCATAGAGATGCAGAAGTGCGGTTCAATAAGTTCAATAGGAGTTCAATAAGTTCATGAGATGTAACGACATTGAGATCCATTGAGGTTTACTCATTACTTGGCTTTGGTGTTACAATTTGCATTTCAGCCATAGCCCTCACACTGGTCTGTTAGAGATGGAAGAGAATTGGGAATATTGAAGACATTGGGATATATAGAGACATGATTGATGATACACATTGATATGCAGGTTCATTAATTTCCTACCCTTTGCAGTTTGCAGTTTGCATGTCAGCGGCTGCTGTAGACCTCACACTACTATGTTGCAGGTCAGAGAGATGTATTGAGGATATTGATAAGATATGACGATATCAAAGAGACATGATGATATTGAAGTGACATGAGGATAATTGAAGAGACAGACGAGAGATGACACCCAAGGATATGCTCTGAGGCTTACGCACTGCCTTCCTTTGTAGTTGCAATTTGTATTTCAACTGTTGTCCTCACACTGCTCTGTTATGGGCAGAAGGATATTGAAGAGGCATTACGACACACAATGATATGCACTCATTTCAAGCATACCATTGGAGTTGCAGCGGTGCATTTCATCCGAAGCACTCACACTTCACTGTTACATGCAGAGTGAGAGATGAGAGACGCACTGAGATCCATTGAGGCTTATTCACCAGCTGCATTTACTGTCGCAGTTTACATTTCAGCTGCGTCCCTTACACTGTGCTGTTACAGAGTGAGGAGATTCATTGAGGGTTTGGCCTATTTATTGCCTATTACCCATTGACCTTGCTTTGGCAATTTACATCCCACCTCACACTGCTCTGTTGCAGATGTTAGGAGGCATGACGAGATACATTGATATGACTGATATGTACTGAGGTTTAGGCCTACTCACGTTATGGGATCCGAGACGTTGCTGGATCTGAAATGTCCACTTGCTCTACATCTGAAATGTTAATGTAATGTAATGAATAATTGTTGAAAGGCACTGAGGTAGTGAGGTTTACTTACTGTACTACCGTCCCTCTGCCGTTGCAGTTTGTATTTCCTGCTGTGAGTGTCAAGTTGCAGGCTCCACTCGGGAAGTCATGCAATTAAGTCTTGCATCGCGTATTGCATCGCGTGCCATTAAGCTGAGTGATTGAAGCAGGATTTCATTGTGGATTAGATGGGGGACTGTGCAGTGGCTAGAGAATGCACACTCTTTCTCTCTGTCTCTCTGTCTGTTTCTCTCTCTCTCTCTCTCTCTCTCTCTCTCTCTCTCTCTCTCTCTCTCTCTCTCTCTCTCTCTCTCTCTCTCTCTCTCTCTCTCTCTCTCTCTCTCTCACACACTATTTTTACCAACCTCTCTCTTTTTCCACATCTTTGCTTTCCAAAATAAGGGCCAGTTGCCTGCATTTAGGTAGAAACAGGTGTATAAAGTTCTTAAAATCCTAGATGTACTTTGTAGGATATCTGTTACTGTAGGATATCTATTATTAATTATTAATAGGACCTGGATGACTGGAGTCTGATAGACTGGACAGACGGCATTTCCTGTGTTTCCTTTCAGGAGCCTTTTCCTGACTAAGCTGTTTGTGTTTGTCATTTGGAAAGAGACGTTTTATGTGTCTTGTTGCTGTGGTGTAGTGTCTATGCGTCCCTCCCATGTGCAGAGATGCTATCACAGCGCACCGCCACCAACTCAACTGGCGGCATCCGGGATCTCTGCACGACTGCCACAGATCCTTCCCCGCCCAGAGACAAAGCTCACTCAAACGCACACGCACACACACACACACACACACACACACACACACACACACACACACACACACACACACACACACACACACACACACACACACACACACACACACACACACACACACACACACACACACACACACACACACACACACACACACACACACACACACACACACACACAAGAATACTAAGAATAGATCCGCATCCTCCCCAGGGGGTCTAGCTGGTCATGCAGAGGGACTATAGTCAGAGCGGGAGGGGTTGGGGATGGGGATGTGCTGAGGCCCAGCAGTGGGTAGTAGGGGTGTAGGGGTGTAGGGTAGGGGGAGTGATGGTTTATGCTGACTGGCTGGCTGGCTTAATGGCTGGGTAAGTCTCAGCAGTCTGGGCCCTCCATCCTCCAGAGGAGAGGGAGGGAGAGAGAGAGAGAGAGAGAGAGAGAGAGAGAGAGAGAGAGAGAGAGAGAGAGAGAGAGAGTCCTCCAGTAATTGTAAGACTTATAGATAGTTAGACTAAGGGCTAGGTGCTTGTTGAGGTCATGCTACTAGAGATAGATGCTGATGTGGAGAAAACACACACAGATACACGTACACACTCACACACACACACACACACACACACACACACACACACACACACACACACACACACACACACACACACACACACACACACACACACACACACACACACACACACACACACACACACACACACACACACACACACACACACACACACACACACACTCTCATCGCTGCGCCATCAACCGTCTCAATGGCCTGTCACAATGAGGCCCATCATTGTCCCCCCTCTTACGCAGCCTTATCCGTTCCACTGATGCGCTCTGTCCTGCACACGATAACAACTCACTCAGCCTACTCTGAGGTTCTACGGTACAAACCACAGTAGTTTGTTGTCCTGATCGTACCACACCTATGTGAATGTTTTTACGATCCAATTCTAGTGGTTTTGTTTCTAATTTCCACTGCTTTTGCTCCTGCTTTGCATCCTCGTACACCTTGACATGCGTCAGGGCCTCTGCATTTGCTTCGGAGTAGTGACTTCCAAGGTATGCTCTGCTCTTGCTGTCCCATTTCATATAGCTCCCATTCTCTTATATTCTCTTCTATTCTCTTCTATTCTATTTTGTTCTATGTCAAGATTCTATGTAATCAATCCAGGTTTGGAAACTCTGTGGCGCCTAGTTGCAAGCAGCATACTAACGGATTATCTCTTTTGATAAGATGTATGGCTGTTTTTCACACAGTCTGTTTTTCTTCTTTGCTTATCTTCATCAACTGATGACTTTCAGTTTTCCAGGGCATGGTAGTCGAAGGAAGCTGAATATCTTTTTGGAGGTCATGCACAGTTTTTTTTCTCCTTCTTTCTTCTTAGTTTTTTCTCTCTCTTCTTGTTGTCTTTTATTCTACTACTGTATATGGATATCTCTCTTCTCTTGGTTATGGTAGCCAAAGCAGGTTGAGGTCTGGAAAGCTGTCTTGAGCCACTCACAACCAAGACTCAAGACTCACGTCTGTGACGAATTTCATTCATCCAGGTCATCATAGTATGCATCTGGCTCTAACACCTCAACTTAGAGTAAAGTCCTGCTTACAACTTCCTTCAAAGGTGCCAATTCATCTAGGTTGTAATTGTGACATAGAGCTCCAAAAAGAAGTCTAGGAATGCGTTTGTCACATCCTCCTCTGCTCCATCATTTGCCTTGAGGTGTAGATTTCCCGCTCTCTTCTCTGCTCCCATTTTGGCTTGAGTAAAATTGGTGGAGCACAGGCTTGTGGCGTCGTTTGGTTCTTGTTCTGCGAGGGGGAGCCGCACCGCACCACACCGCAGGCTTGTCAGACGGCCGTGTTCTCCTTGGTGTGTCTGGGTGCTGTGGCTGGGATGATGGCCTGGTGTTGTAGCCGTGTTCTCCTTGGTGTGTCTGGGTGCTGTGGCTGGGATGATGGCCTGGTGTTGTAGTCGTGTTCTCCTTGGTGTGTCTGGGTGCTGTGGCTGGGATGATGGCCTGGTGTTGTAGTCGTGTTCTCCTTGGTGTGTCTGGGTGCTGTGGCTGGGATGATGGCCTGGTGTTGTGTGTCTGCTTGCTCAGCAGCGACTGCAATTAAGGCCAGTGGTGGAGGAGGCTGGATTAGACTGTGTGTTTAACGCCACGGCAGGCAAACACTCTTCTCTCTCTGTCTCTGTTTCTCTGTTTCTCTGTTTCTCTGTTTCTCTCTCTCTCACACACACACACACACACACACACACACACACACACACACACACACACACACACACACACACACACACACACGCACGCACGTGCACGCACTGCCCAGCCCCCACTTTCCTCTTACATCTCCCTCCCTTGTCTACATCTTGATGTGTGTGTGTGCGTGTGTGTGCGTGTGTGTGTGTGTGTGTGTGTGTGTGTGTGTGTGTGTGTGTGTGTGTGTGTGTGTGTGTGTGTGTGTGTGTGTGTGTGTGTGTGTGTGTGCGCGCGCGCGCATGCTCTTCACAAACAGCCTCTGCATTAGCTGGAAATTACCACCTGGCAAAAGAAGCGAGGTGACAGTGGTCCGCCCCTCTCATTTGGCAACCGAGTGCAAGAATGCGGTGGGGGTGCCTCTGACGGACTTTCCAGGAAAACAGGCTGCCGTGGTCATGTTTGGTGTGTGTGTGTGTTGTGTGTGTGCGTGCGCGCATGTGTGTGTGCGTTGTTCTAGTTTGTGTATCTGTATGCATGTCTGTCTCTGTTTTATTGATGCATGTTCTAGACAGGGTGTGTGTGTATCTTGGGGTGTGTGTGTATTTGTGCACACTATGTCTCTTTGTTAAGAAGCATTGATCCAGGGTCTGATGTCAGGGCCTTTGGCAGTGGCGTAGCCCCGAAAATGGCCCTGCAGCTGGGCTGAGCTCAGTCGGCCGCACCCTCAGAGCCTGGGAACCTCCGTGCTGGCCTGCTGCTTGGCCATGTTAGACACACGTGTGTGTGTGTGTGTGTGTATATGTTTGTACCGAATGTGTTTTCTCGTCCGCAAGCATGTGTGTGCGTGCAGGCTTGTCCGTGTGTGTGTACACGTTGTGCCCTAATGCTTTCTTGAATGCACCATTTTGAGTCTGTGTGTGTGTGTGTGTGTCTGTGTGTGTGTGCGCGCGCCCATGTGCGTGCATGTGCTGTGCTCTAGATAATGCTTTCTTGAGTGCACAAGGCATTGCGCCATTGATTGAGTTAGGGTGTGTGTCAGAAGCTTTTTCTGTAAATGGGTTTCCTCCTGGGTGTGGTGATGGTTGGTGGTGCATGTTGGTCACTGCAGCTGTGTGTGTCGTGTGTGTCGTGTGTGTGTGTGTGTGTGTGTGTGTGTGTGTGTGTGTGTGTGTGTGTGTGTGTGTGTGTGTGTGTGTGTGTGTGTGTGTGTGTGTGTGTGTGTGTGTGTGTGTGTGTGTGTTGTGTTGTGTATGGGTGTTTGTGTGTCTGTGTGACGTGCACGGTTGATGGAGTTTGCGCGTACATGTGTGTGCGCGCGGTGTGCATGGATGTTTGTGTGCATGTGTCTTTGTGTCTTTGTGTGTGCATGGCTGGGTATATGCAGATGCAAGTAAGCTTGCACACATGCATGTGTGTATTTTTGTATTTGTGTGGACACTAGATGCATAAATCTGTTCGTGCTGCTGGCCTCCTCTTGCCTGGTTACCACCAGACCTAATCACAAGTGAGATTTTCTTTCAGATCGAAACGATAGTGTAGAACGTAAGGCAGTATGGCTGTTCCCAGGCTACCTCCTCTGCATATCCCTGTGATGGTTGCCACTGACCACATGGGCTCCTCTCCAGTACAGTAGTGTTATGGTCCTCTACAACTGGACTCACCACAGGCTGCTTTGGTTTGGTGCTCCCTGTTTCCCACGGCCCCTCCATCTCACATCTGCCTGCAACTGCACTGCAGTCCTCCTCTTCCTCCTCCATAAGCAGCAAGGGCGGTTGTGAAGTCTGAGGCCGGCAAGGGATAAAATTCACAACTGCCTTAGAAAGTTAGGCGTTTTATGTTTTATTGTTGTACTTCAATGAGATTTTTATTTGCCTATTGATCCATCGTGAGGGGTGGGTAGGTGGGTAGGCCCACTCCCATATGTAGATAACATGCATGCCATACGTATGCACAGACAGACCCACACATGGAGACGTGAGTTGTTTCTCCCCCTCACAGCATACATAGCGCAACTTCACAGCAGTACAGAGAGCATTCAACGGTTTGTCGGATACCCAAACTCACATCACCTTTCGATGTAGAGAGAGGGTTGCTGCACAAGTAAATTACAGACCACACTTAGCCTTTACTTTGTTGGACCACAGATGCCCAGTGCACTCCTAAGCTAAATGCCATTTTTGGGCAAAGATAATGTCAACCTGTCAACAATATCTCAGCCTCAGAAGCACCCTTCAGTCCAGAAAACAACCACATGATATTATGATAGTGCCTCCAATCTTCAAATCAATATCATTATTATTTTAAAACTTTTTTAATGATTACTAGCCTCTTGTAACTTATTCTGCCTATAAATGGTAATAAAAAAGATACATTTTAAAAATTGTAGGGTGTATCCAACTGTAGGTTAAAAATCGTGACATGAACAGTATCGTGAGTTGAGCGTATTGTTGCAGCCCTAGTAATATCATTGAATAGTTCCCAGTTCAGCAAAATGAAACATGCCGCTAAGGCACAAGATGAAAGTGTCCAGTACGAGTCCAAAGTCCAAGGGCAACTTGTGTGGTCTGTCCTCAGGTGTGCACTGACTGTACACAGTGTGTGCCAGACTACTGCCATTGGTCAAAATGAAGGATGCCCTTGGCATTCATTTGACAGCATACCTTCCATTACTCTGCTATTCTTGGAAAGGGACATTAGCAAACCATCCAACTCAACAGACCTGTTCTGTTTTATGAGGAGGTCTTTAGTAGTTGAATGGGCCCATCCAATTAAAAACCCATCGAGTCTGCACTGTATGCTGCACACACACACGCACGCACACACACACGCACACACACACACACACACACACACACACACACACACACACACACACACACACACACACACACACACACACACACACACACACACACACACACACACACACACACACACGGACACGGACACGGACACCTGTTGCGAGAGCTACTCAGACAGTGTTTGGAATTATTAATGACTGTGTGGGGGTCAGTAAATGCTGTCCGGGTCGGTATGTGAGTATGTTTTCTCCACCAGTGTCTATGTTTGGAGCACATTAAAAGGCCATTAACCCCAGGTATGCTAGTGTACTGGCGCTGTTGTTGCTGAGCTAAGAGGGGATTTATGGGTCGTTTTGTCTGTTAATGAGGGCTATACAGCATTACTGGCATTACAGGCAGCCCTCACTTACACACACACACACACACACACACACACACACACACACACACACACACACACACACACACACACACACACACACACACACACACACACACACACACAGACACAGACACACACATACACACACACACACACACACACACACACACAAAGTGATTAGTCAGCTAACCCAACCACACACACACACTCTCACCTTTATTAGTCAGCCAGCTACCCTCCTGTGCTACTGCTCACTGGCCTGCCTCACACACACACACACATACATGACATGCAGATGTAATGAGGCAGACACAGACACGCACACACATGCATGGATGGCTCTCATCTTCTTTACACACACGTATGCACGCACACACACACACACACACACACACACACACACACACACACACACACACACGCGCACACACACACACACACACACACACACACACACACACACACACACACACACACACACACACACACACACACACACACACGAACACGGGGCAGTAGTAGCAGGCCAGGCTCATGTTCAGTTGAATTCAGTTCAGTGTGTGTGTGTGTGTGTGTTTCTTGGAGGTGCTGGTGGAGTGGCAGACCTGTTGGCAGACAGCTGATAAGCTTGTCTCCTGTGGGCCAGGGCAGCCTCCAGGAGCGTGCAGCAGGATAGCCATGACTTTGAAGAAATAGCTCTCTCTCTCTGTCTCTCTGTCTCTCCCTCTCTCTCTCTCTCTCTCTCTCTCTCTCTCTCTCTCTCTCTCTCTCTCTCTCTCTCTCTCTCTCTCTCTCTCTCTCTCTCAGCGTTCAGGAGTGTGCAGCAGGCCTGCCCTGCCTTTGAAGGAATCCCCAGGAGCCTGTGGAGGATGGCTTTGATCTGCTATACGCATGGCCCCTCTACTTCTCTCTCCTCTTTCTCCCCGATGTGGGACAGTGGGGTCTACCTTCAACTGGCACACTGAAAGATTGAAAATGGCCTTGGCCTGTTGAGTGTGTGTGTGTGTGTGTGTGTGTGTGTGTGTGTGTATGTGTGTGTCTGTGTGTGTGTGTGTGTGTGTGCGTGTGTGTGTGTGTGCGTGCGTGTGTGCGTGTGCGTGCGTGCGTGTGTGCGTGCATATGAAGAGATTTGTGGAAGCCAAGTGTTTTCCTGTATACACTGTGTGCATATATGGTTGTGTGTGTGCGTGCGTGCGTGTGTGTGTATGTGTAGCAATTGTAACAATTAACAATTGTACCGACAATGTGAACCGGATGCGATAGCCTTCATGACATTTCAACAGCCACTGAGTAACATATTGTGCAGAAGGGCAGGGATTTCTCTTTAGTTCCTGACTCATGCCTGGAGCTGAGAGATATGGGTTAGCACTCCATCACGACATGCCTCTACTCATTTACACATTCTGATGTCGCAACTTCAACACTTCTGGCATGGGAGTGATACTACAGTTACTGTAGGACAGTATCTGCACTGTACTGAATGGGCAAACACTGCGGTTCAGTGGCTGTATTAGGATAAGGTGAGTGTGTGTTTGTGTGTTTGTGTGTGTGTGCGTGTGTGCATACAAACCTACATTCATGTATGTGTATGATGTATGTTTGTGGTCTGCACAGCACAAGTGTGTGTGTGTGTGTGTGTGTGTGTGTGTGTGTGTGTGTGTGTGTGTGTGTGTGTGTGTGTGTGTGTGTGTGTGTGTGTGTGTGTGTGTGTGTGTGTGTGTGTGTGTGTGTGTAGGCTTGAAGAACATTGAGAGGTGAGGTCTGCCTCCTGGGTGGTACATAGCTGTAGCTGCTCTCGTTGCCTGGGTTGGCCTCCTGGCTGCTGGCCGGTAATTCCTCTGATTTTACGGCAGTAACACGGCTTCTTACCGCACTCACTCGCCCAGACACACACACTTTTACAACACATACCGTGATTACTCAGCTAGCCACACACACACACACACATTCATTACTTAGCCAGCCAGCAGCCACGTACGCACACCACGCTCACACACACACACACACACACACACACACACACACACACACACACACACACACACACACACACACACACAACACACACACACACACACACACACACAGACACACACACACACACACACACACACACACACACACACACACACACACACACACACACACACACACACACACACACACACACACACACACACACACACACACACACACACACACACACAAAGTGATTAGTCAGCTAACCCAACCACACACACACACTCTCACCTTTATTAGTCAGCCAGCTACCCTCCTGTGCTACTGCTCACTGGCCTGCCTCATGTCTGCTATACGCGTCTCTCTTTGCCAAGCCAGACATGGTGGTCCGCATTGATAAGGTGCACTACTGCAGTGGTTCCTAAATTGAATATTCCCATAAAGAGCTAGAGCAGGACAGAACATTTAGCTTACTGTATGGTAGTTGGTTCTGTCTGTGTGTGTGTGTGTGTGTGTGTGTGTGTGTGTGTGTGTGTGTGTGTGTGTGTGTGTGTGTGTGTGTGTGTGTGTGTGTGTGTGTGTGTGTGTGCGTGTGCGTGTGCGTAGTGTGCGCATGCTTGCGTCCGGGCGCATGCGTCTTTATGTGAGTTTGTGGTACAGTCTTGCATGCATGAATGTGTAAGAACTGATCATGGTGGTTTGGTGTTGCAATTTGTGTCTGTCTTTCTGGTATGGGTTTGTTTGTAAGTTGAAGTATGTGTATAATGACAGTTTGTGGTATACTGTTGGTATATGTGCATGTTTATATGAACTGTACAGTACATGGCGTCAAGCGGGTGGCGGACAGGACAGAGAGAGAGAGAGAGAGATGAGATAGAGAGAGAGAGAGAGAGAGAGAGAGAGAGAGAGAGAGAGAGAGAGAGAGAGAGAGAGAGAGAGAGAGAGAGAGAGAGAGAGAGAGAGAGAGAGAGAGAGAGGGGAGATAGAGAATAGGAGGTTATTGTATGGATGCAGTATGTATGTGTGTGTGTGTGTGTGTTAAGTTTGTGTGTGTGTGTTTTGGGTTTGCAGCTGAACAATCTGTTCCGCATTGCATGCGCGCACTCACACAGACACACAGACACAGACACACACACACACACACACACACACACACACACACACACACACACACACACACACACACACACACACACACACACACGCATACACATCCCCATCCCCCTGTCCCGTGCTGCCCTGGCCTGGCTGCATATTATTCCCATTATCCACGGATGGGCCGAGGGGGCTCATAGCTGACATTCCTATCCCATCCACAGCACACGCCGACCAGCCTGCCTGCACAGTCAGCGCTCCCACGCCAGACAGCCTGGGAGTGTGTGTGTGCTTGTGTGTGTATGTGTTTGTTTTTGCCTGCCTGCCTGCCTGTCTGCCTGCATGTGTGCGTGCCTGCATGCGTGTGTGCTTTTCCATGCCAGACAGATGCATAGCCAGCACTCTGCAGCAGGCCAACGCCACCGGCCCAATTGTCCACCTGTGCCGTATACGTATGCACACAAACCCAAAGACCCACACAGGGTATGTGCATCAATGCAAAACATGCCATCCACACTCATCCTGCTGAGGCATCAGTTTCAAAACGTACATCTGGACACATCCTAGTGAAGCCTCGGCCCTCCATGCTACTGTAACTCCCTCCCAGCCTGGAAACACCACACCCCATAGGCCTTTACACTAGACAGGCCCCTCAGGGCACCAGACGCAGTAGCAGAGGCCTACTGTATGTCCCGTCATGCACAGCCGAGCGCAGCACAGTCTGGGACGCAGTGTGCCCTAACTCCCAGCCTGACTGCACCACACCCTAGGCCTGTGCATGAAACAGCAGCACCAGGAACAGCAGTATATGCCCTGTCAGACACAGCCAAACAATGCCTTTCTACTGCTTACCTTTGTTTGAAACATACTATATAATAATAGACAATGCGTCGTAAAAAGCATGCACACATGCAATCATCTGCTTGTGTTGCATGCTGATGCATCAGCCATCCCTCCCAGCCTAGCAGCACCACACCCCCTTGGCCTTTACGAAGGCTCCCTCAGGGCAGCCACAGCAGTAGCAGAGGCCTATGTCTCGTCATGCACAGCCAAGCACAGCACATCTCAGCTTGGGACGCGTAGGGAAGCCTTCTCATATTTGTGCATATCGTGCCCAAACTGCCGGCCCAGACTGCACCACACCCTCGCCCCATGCACGAAACAGCCCCCTAGGGCACCAGCTGCCGCAGTACCAAAAGTAGTCCTTTCAGGCACAGCCAAGCAGTGCCCATCTATTGCTAAACAGACACTGACACATCCTCATAGAAACATACACACATGCAATCATCTGCTTGTGCATGCTGATGCATCGGTCATTCTTCCCAGCCTGGCAGCACCACACCCTGCAGTAGGGCTCCTCACTACACAGCACCCCCAGGGCACCACACGCAGTAGCAGGAGTTAATGTCCCGTCATGCAATGCACACCTCGGTCTGGGACGCACAGACATATACGTATCAGCACCCATGACATCAACCGACTCCTTCTCTGCAACACAGTGGACTACAAAGGAAAAGTGCAGTAACTACAGTTTGTACACCAACACTGAAACAGAGAGACAGGCAGAATGTGCCCTGTCAGACACAGCAAAGCACTGCCCAGCTCAGCCCAGCTGGTGCAGACGGCCCATGTAAATGTGAATATGAAGGGTTCAGATGCAAAACCCCCTAAGTGCCTTTTCAGAAAATAATCTTAATTCATTTTTATTTAATACAAATCTATCAAAATTGCATATTTTTTTTATTTTATTTATGTAATATAACTATTTATATGTATTATCAAGTACATGAATGTAAACCAAACCAACAACTGGGTTCTCTAAAAAAATAGAAGTGCAGGTCTTCAGAAATGGAGTTAGGGGGTTTTGCATCTGAACTCTTCATATGTCCTCAGTTACTAACTCCCAGCCTGACTGCACCACACTGTAGGCCTCTACACTATAGAGAGAGGCCCTCAGGGTACCACCAGTTCCAGCAGCAGGTAGAGCAGCAGCTTCAGCCATCAGCATCACATGGACACACACACACACACACACACACACACACACACACACACACACACACACACACACACACACACACACACACACACACACACACACGCACATACACGGGTAGATGACGGATAGGCAGCAAAAAACATTTTTTTCACAAAACATTGTTTATGAGGGAAAAAAAGTATATGTCTACGTAGTGCAGCAATTAATCTTTCAAAAAATCCAAGTGGTCACAATGTTGGTCTATTCGTTGATTATTTATTTACGTTGATAAAGCAATTTGCTGAAAATATGTCCTTTGGTGTGACGTTAAGAAATAAATATATTAAGTAATGTAGAAATGGCTTGATGGAGTTTTATGAACATTGTTACACTCTTCATATTTATTGCAATTTTTTAAAGTCTTAATTTAATGAGAAATTACCATTTAAGTATTTTTTTTCCCATTAGATGTGAGATTATTAGAAACCTTCGAGGAAAAACAGGGATATCTTTCTTTTAAATGTTCAAAATTGTCCGAATTTATACTAACTTTTCAGGGACGATAATTTGTTCTTCCCTAATGCAATATTCAGTGTTTATCAAACATATTGTTTAGCTCAAACAAATATTTGAGTGTTTAAAACATGTCACACCGTAGGACATTCATGTCACGCTAAAGGACAGAAATGCAAAACTGAGCCAGAAACAAATATATCAACATGATTATTTTGTCTTTTGATCATAATATAATGTTGGAGTCAATATGGACCTACACTTTACACTTATAAGTCTTTGAATCGTCGATTATCAGCCTATCGTAACTCTTAATGACAGCCATGCGGTCATTGAATGTAACCTGCAGAGCTCATAAGACTCATACTGAAGGGTGACCTTGGCAGGACCATCACACTTTTGTAGGTATGCTATGACTGTCACACCATTGAACCTGTAATGTGTAGTGGCCAGTGCCTGTTTGGTATCTCAAGCTGGACAGCACATTTATGCTGTATATTGAGCTCTTCACAGCATACTTTATTCATCTTTATTATATGGTGTGACGTCATCGGTCGAATGCTCCATTCATTTCAACGGGGCTCCCCAACGTTCGCACGTCTGTTATGTAAGGGTTAACGTTCGGCGAGAAGGTCGCTACCGTGGAATAGCAGCACGACAGAGAGAATCTTTAGACCCCGACGCGGAGCGGAGGGGACTTGTTCTCTCTGAAGTGCTGCTATTCCACAAAGCGACCGACTCGCCGAAAGTTAACCCGCTT
The DNA here is from genome assembly GCF_034702125.1 of Engraulis encrasicolus. Classification (NCBI taxonomy): domain Eukaryota; kingdom Metazoa; phylum Chordata; class Actinopteri; order Clupeiformes; family Engraulidae; genus Engraulis; species Engraulis encrasicolus. The sequence continues at coordinate 4,045,261 of NC_085864.1, forward strand.
ATTATATGGATATACTTAAATGATTCACACATGCGGGGACATTTCTTTAGACATATTTAATGTTAAGATTGTTGCTGCGCAAAACAAAACAGAGCCGTTGTGGAACACCGCTAGGCAACAGCTAGGTAGGCTAGCCAGGACAACAGGTGTTGTCTATCACAGCAGCTGATTAGAGTGACAAAAGACCGGACCCCCTGCGGAGTGATATGAAACATTCGCTTTAGCCACTGACTTGTATACAAGCCAGTGGCTTTAGCAGTGAACGTCTTGTTGCCAATGACAGCGGTAGCCAGGACAACGGGTGCTGTCTATCACAGCAGCTGATTAGAGTCTTGTTGAAAAGTCGCTTTAGCAGTGAAAGTCTTGTTGCCATTGACAGCGGTCTGTTATAGACCAACCCGTCCGTTATCGAAAAATAACAGACGTCCGAACGTTGGGGAGCCCCGTTGAAATGAATGGAGCATTCGACAGATGACGTCACAACCATATAATAATTTTCGATAACGGACGGGTTGGTCTATAACAGACCGCTGTCAATGGCAACAAGACTTTTCACTGCTAAAGCGACTTTTCAACAAGACTCTAATCAGCTGCTGTGATAGACAACACCTGTTGTCCTGGCTACCTAGCTGTTGCCTAGCGGTGTTCCACAACGGCACTGTTTTGTTTTGCGCAGCAACAATCTTTCGACATTAAAAACTATAATAGACTTAACATTAAATAGGCCTAAAGAAATGTCCCCGCCATGTGTGAATCATTTAAGTATATCCATATAATAAGTGGGTTAACTTTCGGCGAGTCGGTCGCTTTGTGGAATAGCAGCACTTCAGAGAGAACAAGACCCCTCCGCTCCGCGTCGGGGTCTAAAGATTCTCTCTGTCGTGCTGCTATTCCACGGTAGCGACCTTCTCGCCGAACGTTAACCCTTACATACTCCTCTATATAGGCTACTAACTATGACAAAGCAATAATTGCTGGCGACTTTAATATCCACGTAAATAAATCAGATGACGCAATAGCCAAGTCTTTCTTAGACACATTAAATGGATTCGGTCTCGTCCAGAATGTTACAGAACAGCCTACCCATCGAAAAGGCAACACACTTGACCTTGTTATTTCACAGGCACTTGATATCAACAATATATCGTCCACGGACGTCGGCCTCTCCGACCACCACTGTGTGTTTTTTGATTTTGACATTTCAACACAAATTAGCACACCCAACAATGTCATTCACAGACGACGCATTAATGCCTCTGCTGAGCTTAAGATTTCAGACCTCATCAAATCAGGTGACCTACTAAATGGTCACTGCACACCTGATGAAATGGTTGATAGCTTCAACAACTTAAGAGGAATTCTAGATAACATAGCTCCAATTAGAACGACGACAAGAACCAGAGCTAGGTATTCACCTTGGATGAATGACTCACTTAGAGCCTTAAAAAGAAAATGCAGAGTAACCGAGCGTCTTTGGAGGAAAACTAAATTAGAAGTCCACAGACAATCCCTTAGGGATGAGATCTCCTCCTACAATAATGCGGTACGCTCAGAGAGAAAAGCATATTTTTCCAAAATCATAACAGACAACCAGCATAATGCGAAAGTTCTTTTTTCCACTATTGACCACCTGCTTAATCCAACACATAGCAATAACAACCTAAATGCAGCATCACATGCCAAGTGCGAGGAATTTGATAGATTTTTTAATAAAAAGATTGCCGACATTAGAGAAGGCATCCAAGGTGGAAACGCAGCAACCTCTGTCGCCCACTCAGGCGATACACCGAGGGGAGGGTTAAACCCCCCCTAGGAGACCTGAGAGCTTCCAAAAGTTTTGTCCAATTACAGAGGACGACCTCTGTAAAATAGTCAGGGAAAGTAAGCAGTCTACCTGCAGCCTTGACGCGATCCCCACATATCTGCTAAAAAACGTACTTGGTTGCTTAGCAGCACCTTTACTGCAAATTGTTAACACCTCTATGCTTACAGGCATTTTTCCAAGCTCATTCAAAACAGCCATGGTAAAGCCACTCCTAAAAAAGACAAATTTAGATCAGAATTCTTTAAACAACTACAGACCTATATCAAACCTCCCCTTTATAAGCAAGGTACTAGAAAAAGTTTTATTTAAACAGCTTAATCAACATCTGGCTGGGAATGATATCTTGGAAAAATTCCAATCAGGCTTTAGAGCCAACCATAGCACCGAAACAGCACTAACCAAAATAATAAGTGATCTTAGGCTCAACACTGCCGCAAACAAAGTTTCAGCACTTATCCTCCTCGACCTCAGTGCCGCCTTTGACACGATAGACCACAACATACTAATTGACCGCCTTGAATCTTGGGTAGGCTTGTCCGGTCACGTCTTAGAGTGGTTCAAAACATATATTACAGGAAGACAGTTTTTTGTCACCATCGGAGAATACGTCTCCAACAAGTATGATGTGCCTTTTGGAGTTGCTCAGGGTAGTTGCTTGGGCCCTCTCCTCTTCTCTCTCTATATGTTGCCCCTGGGCTCCATCATCAGAGAGCACAATGTTGATTTTCATAGCTATGCCGATGACACTCAACTATATATCTCTGTCGAGCCTAGCCAAACCACTGCCATTCATGCCTTGACTAAATGCATGTCTGCCATTACAGATTGGATGAACAGTAACTTCCTAAAATTAAATGAAGATAAAACCGAAGTGTTGCTCATTGGGCCTAAGAAAAAACGTGCAAAACTCCACTCAAGCCTAGGTGACCTAAGCATACACATTAAAGATAAGGTTACTAGCCTAGGTGTGGTCATAGACTCGGATTTGAGCTTTGAGCCTCACATCAACAAGATAACAAAATCTGCTTTTTTCCATCTTAGAAATGTCAACAAAGTGCGCGGCTTGGCCCCCCGACAAGACGCTGAGAAACTTATTCATGCCTTTGTCACCAGTAGGATAGACTACTGCAATGCTCTTTTCGCCGGTCTCCCAAAAAAATTAATTGACAAATTGCAACTCATTCAAAATTCTGCGGCAAGAATCCTAACAAGAACCAGAATGAGAGAGCACATCTCTCCTGTCTTGGCAGACCTGCACTGGTTACCTGTCTCATACAGAATCGACTTTAAGATTCTGCTCACAGTATTTAAAGCATTAAATGGACTTGCCCCTAGCTATATCTCAGACATGCTCTCTTTTTATGCCCCTGCTCGAGCTCTCAGGTCCACTGATGCCAAGCTGCTAAGGACCCCCACCCCCCCGCAGAAGAAGATCGGCGACGCCGCGTTTGCCTGCTATGCGCCCAAGAGATGGAACGCCCTCCCCATCGAGATCCGATCAGCCACCTCCGTCGACTCCTTTAAGAAGCAGCTGAAGACCCACCTCTTCATCCTTGCCAACTCCTAGCTGCCAAGGCGTCATAGTGTCCCAGCCGCCGCAGCGCCCTTACTACTCGCAATCCAGCCCTGGCAGGGGGCTCCCCTAGGTGGCCGCTGGTCTCTGCCTGAGGTTTCTTCCTGACTACAGGGGGTCTTTTTTCTCAGACCTCACTGAGCTTTTTTTCCCCCTCACAAACTATGAA
>NC_085864.1:4058827-4076327 GCF_034702125.1 Engraulis encrasicolus
AGTGTGTTTTGCTGTGTGAAGTTGGAGAATCGTGCTAATAACAAGGTGTGACTGTCCCACGTAGAGAATGATCCTTGCGGAGTGTGTCTCTTAGTCATCTTAGTCCAAAGAGTTTAGTTGTTTAATTTGAACAGTTGTCTTCACTCTAAAGTGAGGCTCGAAGGTGAAGTACAGTTGCCTACAGCTAAACTCTTTTGATGGACAGTTTTAGTGGAGCTCACTCATGTAGAAGGAATTGATTCTGCCTTGACAAGAGTGACGATAGCTTGACAACTCAGGCCAAATGATGCCATCACTCAAAATATCACAAATGGAAGATGGTATAAATATAGTGCAGTGACTTCTGTATAAGGACTGTGTTTACGAGCGGTATTCCCTCGATATTGTGTGTGTGACTAACCTGGTTACTAACGGTCAAAGTAATGTAATGGCGCCTCTTGGTCTTTACGATACAAGCGTAGGAGATGAATAGGAGTTTACCTCAAAGCATGAGCAACACAGCATGAGTTTGATGTGTCCCAGCACAATCATATTTTGATAAATTCTGAGAAATTGACTTTCTCTCTTTTCAAATCAACACCTGTAGGTCAAAGAAGAGACCAAGCCACCCAAGAGCTCAAACAGTGTAAGTGTCTGGGTGTGTTTTGAAATTGTTACTGTATTATTGGTTGCTGAAAATAAGTAAAGTAGTGATGGTACATTTCTGAGATAATCTGAAGATGGTTGTAGACTGCAAGTATGTACTCGATACAATATACTATTTTATTCAGGTGCCATTGTTAAAGTTAGAACATCGGAACGGGAAGGGAATATTAAATACACCCATAATGATATTCCGTCCAGAACTTCAAATGAAAATGGTCCCCAATCATTTCATTACTGTGACTCTGTATCTGAACACAGATCGACATGCTCATGCACTTTCATTTCAGCAGCCAAGCCAAGTGCTAAGCGTATTATCTTGTTAGGTAACTCTAAACTGTACATCTGATATATGCCGACCATGCTCCCTGCTGCCCACCCAGCAGAGCAGCTGTCCTCACATGTAGCCCAGAGAGCCGAGCGACCCACAAGCAGGTCTGACAGTAGGGAAGTGTGTCAGACAGACTCTCCTGAACTCCTCTGTCAGAGGGCAACTGAAGGGTGAATGGCAGAGCCGCCGTTTCCCTGTGTAAGCTCAGGCCATTGTACCGCGCTGACAGCTCCGAGTCGACACTGCATGCTTGACATTGGCATTGTCCCAGATCCAGACGCCTCACGATGGCCAATTACGCCTCCTCGTCCCTTTTCACACAGGCCTAGAGCGATAATGTTAATCTTTCGAATCCGCCACGAGATTTACAATGAGGAATGGAAATGAAATCAGGTGTAGAGAGGGAGAGAAAGAGAGATAAAGAGAGGGAGAGGGAGTTGTGGCAGCTAAGTAGCTTTTAAAGGTGCTGTGTTGGCCGTAATGAGGCATTGGGTATTGGGGTAAGGCGTGAATTACTTTCAACACGGTGGCTAACTCAATGCCCCCCTTACATCAGGGCTCAGTCTACTCTGCAGTCTGAAAGTAGATGTGCTGAGTTATGAATAGTTGAGGTGAGCTAGCTGGCTGGCTGGCTGGCTGAGGGAGAGTAACTGGCTCCCTTTGTTCAACACAGTGCCTGCCAGAATACCTTCCCCATCAGCACAAAACCAAAGTAGACTTGGCTTGTTTAGGAGACACAATATCTGACATAGACACAGTACTGTATATCATGGCCTATATTGAGGCTGACTATTTCTTCGAATTTAGCTTACGGACTCGTTTATACTGCAGCTTCACTTTAGGCCTTTTAGCCGTTGAGTGTAGAGGCTGTGAGGAAAGCTAAAGGCTGGGATAAGCAGTCATGCAGTCAGGGAAAGAGAGATGGAGAGATGGAGAGAGAGAGAAAGTGAGCAAAGACATTGTTTATGTTTGTATGAGAGAGGGAGAAAGAGACAGAAACAGAGGGAAAGGGAGAGGTCTTGAGAGCGGTCTCTCACTCCACCCCAGCCCACCCCCCACCTCGTATCTGAGGTATCACTCCATGCTAGAGTGGCTCGGTGTTCCATTGAGTGGTCCCTCCACCACCACCGCTGTGAGCCACAGCTGAGCCACCAGCACCACTCTCACCAGCACCTCTGCTATCTCAAAACACATGCCGGCATTTCAGGAGAAGCTGACAAGATAGGGTCAGGTCAGACACTCTGAAATAGGCCTCCCCCTCCCCCTTCAACTCTCCTCTCTGTGTTCATTCACTGGTTATGTTTTTTAGTCATATTTAGGTCAAGTGCAATCTAAGTGCTGGTGTTATTGGGGTCCTGGAGACCACAGATGTCAACGGCTCTTTCTCCAGTGGCATTTGTTTCAGGCTCTTAGCCTCGGTCTGTGTGTGTGTGTGTGTATTTGATGTGCAAGTATTGATCCTTTCACTTAAGTTTGCTCAGCTGCACCGATTTTATTTGATTGTCGCTGTCTCAGAAATAGCCTTGATAGCCTTTAAGTTGTCCTTTTCGTCTCGTCACCCTTTTAAAAGTCTGAGGTTAACCTTTATCGATTTGCTCCAATTGCTCCCAGTGTAGGATAAGCTAATGATCAAAGCCCAGAGGTTTAATAATGCATGAAACAAACACAATCAGGCTTGTACTCTCAAGCGCTCCCCTACACCCTGCATCTAATCTGGCTTATCAGCCATGTTTAAAAGTGAGGCAGGGCTGTGCTGTGGATCTGCCGTCATGGGGATACCGCTATGCCACCTGCTCACTGTCTCGTGAACACAGAGAGTCAGGGGCTTTGCAGCAATGATTGGCAGTTGCTATAATGTATTTTCACGGTTGTTAGGCAGGACTTTGACAGGTTGCTGTAATGACTTTCCTCCCCCCTTCCACTTCCCCACCCCTCCTCTCTTCTTTTTCTCCCCTCCATCCTCCATCCTTACCTTCTGCTTTTGATGGATTTTTGCCCCTGTTTTGCTGCTTCCCGCTGGGAGCAGTCTGACAGCGACGGTAGTCTGAGCAGTCGCACCCAGTCAGTACCTAACCTCGAGCCAGGTAAAGCGGTGCTGCGCTCCAAGAGCCCCCCACCTGCTCGCGATGACCTTCCTCAAACGCAGAGCAAAGATCAGCTTCGCAGTCCTTCGTCTACGAGGGCAAGGCCCACATCGTTCATGAGCACTGAAGCTCCCAAGATGCCAGATCGTTTCAGGACTGCTGAGGTAGCCAAAGCGCCCATGAGCTCCGAGCCACTGCTAAATGGGGACAGTAAAGCTAATGGCGCGCTAAATGGCCCCCCCGCGAAGCCCGTCAGCGCCAGCGAACCGGATATCACAGAGGAACAGGGTTTGACCCGCAAGAAGGTAGTCAAGGTCGTGCGACGGGTGGTGAGGAAGGTGCTTCCGCAAGAGGAGGACAGTTCGAGCCAGCCACAGTCTTCGGCTACTCATCCACTGAGGAGGCCCTCGGCTGAGTCTTTAGTGAGGGCAACGTCTCCAGAGCCCATAAAGCAGCTGGCAAGAGCGAAATCCCCAGAGCCACAAAAACCTGTGGCTGAGATTCCCAAAGCTGCGGCCCAAACTTCAGTGCCCAAAACAGTCAAACCACCTGTCTTTTCTTTCAAACATGACACGATCAAGCAGGAGGAGAAAGACGATATTGCGTCCGGGCTCGCCTCCCTCATGGGCCGCGGCAGGATCAGAGACCATCGACCACGGATCCGCAAAGAGGAGCCGCCCGAAAAAGAGGAAGAGAGAAAAGAGGACAAGAAGGAAGAGAGAGCTGCTGCAGTGGAAAAAGTGAATGCCAAACAAGCCGAGGAGAAAGCTGTGCCAAAAACAGCCAGTGCGGTGGTGCCAAAACAGGAAGAGAAGTCTGCCCAAGACACTCAGAAAGAGACAAATAGTGGTCCTCCGTCAAGGCCCCTCTTCTCGCCGGTTCCTGGGTTTATCCCCACGCCAAAGCCGTACTCCTTGGCCCCACCTCCAGGATTCATTCCTACTGTTAAACCAGCCCCTACCAGCTCGTCGACAGCTCAGACTTCTAAATCAACACCTTCACTGGCTCCGTCGGCAACACCCGCTTCACCTACAGGAAGCATTCCAGCCTCCAAACCCTCAGTTGCACCGGCCTCTGCTTCAAACCCTGCCACTACACCTGCATCGGCTCCTGGTGCGACTGCGACGACAGCAGCCTCTAAAACTACCACAACTCCAGGACGGACATCTTCCGCTCCTGCTCTGTCACCTACCAAGACCCCAGCAGTGACGCCTTCCGTTTCAGCAGCTACAAAAGTCAGCCCTGCAGCGGCCTCAGCTGGATCTGCCTCCTCCACAACTGCCGCCGCGACCACTACCACCACCACATCTGTGGCTGGGTCTACTGTTAACTCCAGACCTAATCCCCCAACTGGATTTGTTCCGATCTCCAAGCCGACCTCTCCGTCTGCTCCTGCTGGGGCCGCCGCTGCAGCACCCAGAGCAAATATCATGTCCCCTACACCAGGGTCGGGCCCTGCGCCGAAAGGAAGCCCCATGTCCCCTACCCCTGGTTCAGGTCCAGCACCCAAAGTGAGCCCCATGTCCCCAACTCCCGGGTCTGGTCCTGCACCCAGGTCGAGCATGATGTCTCCTACACCCGGGCCTGGTCCCACGCCAAAAGGAAGCCCACTGTCTCCCACTCCTGGATCTGGTCCTCCACCCAATAGGTGGAGCATGATGTCTCCCACACCTGGGTCTGGTCCAGCACCCAAATCCAGCCCCATGTCCCCCACACCAGGGTCGGGGCCCACACCCAAATCCAGCCCCATGTCCCCCACACCAGGGTCGGGGCCCACACCCAAATCCAGCCCCATGTCCCCCACACCAGGGTCGGGGCCCACACCCAAATCCAGCCCCATGTCCCCAACACCTGGGTCTAGTCCAGCACCTAAAACAGGCCCCATGTCTCCCACACCTCCCATGTCCCCTCCGCCTGGGTTCGTTCCCACCTTGAAGCTTCCCCCCGTGAGGAAACCAGAGGTACAGCTCGCACCTCGCATGGCATGGACTAATGAATCCCCACACAGTGTGAGACTTGGACTCAAATCTATAAAGCATGGGTTTGGAAAGCACCCCTGTGAAGTCACTAAACACATCAATAACCTGACATTGTTTGCGTGTTTGTGTATTTCTTGGTTTACATGTGTGTGTGTGTGTGTGTGTGTGTGTGTGTGTGTGTGTGTGTGTGTGTGTGTGTGTGTGTGTGTGTGTGTGTGTGTGTGTGTGTATGTGTGAGAGAGTTGTTAAGTTTTAACATGACTCACCCCTTAGCTGTACATGTGTGTTTGTATTTACGTGTGTTTTTTATGTTTAGGAGATGCAATACTTCAAATCAGTCTTCCATTCGGACTAACAGAGTTGCGGCAACTCTGCTGCCCAGTGGTGGAATGTCATAGGCTAATTTGTTGAGGAGAGCACCATGTGGTGGCCAAGTCTTTGTGGAGAGTGTTTTAGTGCATGGCGGCCCAGGCTTTGTTTTTTAGCGAGTCGCCCCTGCTGGGATTTGATTGGTATCACACATACACACACACACACACACACACACACACACACACACACACACACACACACACACACACACACACACACACACACACACACACACACACACACACACACACACACACACACACACACACACACACACACACTCCAGCCTGTCCACTACTCCCCTCCACTCCTCTGCATGGCCAGTGTAAATGAGCTGTGTGTCCCATTTAGCACGCAGCCCTGGGACAAACATCGCAAAGATGGAGCCAGTTGCGTTTGTTGTTGTTTTTGTAATAAGGGATCTGGCAAGGGGTTCGTCTGAGGAGATGCAGGAGGTTGGGGTTGGGGTTGGGGGGTGGGTGGATGAAGTACAGTATGTTCCTGTGTGTGTGGTGTGGGGAATCTTTAGGGAATGCAGTTTAAAAAAAAGATGTGGTTTCCTTGGAATCCCAAGGGGCCAATTACGGATGGCCATCGCCTTGTGTTCCCAAATAGGAGCTAGTGTAAAATTGCTGTCACAGTTTGGGCTTTGGGGGAGCACAAACTACACAGCTTTAACGAATGGCAGATGCCGCTTCGCTTGTTGCCGTTTGGTTTTGTCTTTGAACCACTCGTGAGTTTTATCCCCCTCTCCCCAATCACCATTCCTCCTGGGCACCACGTATGTTTGTGACTTTTTCCCCCTTCAAATCCCACTGAAGTGTATTAAAAGCTGTCCACATTAGTCGTAGTGAGTGAACTCCATTTGGACTAACTTGGTTCTTGCACTGAAGTTTTGCCTTGGCTTTTTTAATCACTGAAAAAAGCCTTGTGGTGATACTGCACTGTACTGTGATCCTCCATGGACCCTCTGTGGGATTTTTGCTTGCTCAGTGTTTTTGCAATGGAGAGGATGTTTACTTCTTTTTTGTACTTTGTGAATATGCTACACTCTGTGTGTGCGTGTATGTGTGTGTGTGTGTATTTTGCCTGACGTTTGAAGGTGAAGAAACCCCCAGCGTTGCCCTCAGCGTTGGCTGCGAAGCCCGCACTTGGCAACGTTTCTAAAGCTCCCTCCACTGTAACTCCAAAGGTGTGTGTTGTCTTTGCATGTGTGTGTGGGAGTGCTGTGTGTGCCTGCTGACTGAAGTAGTGCTTCGCATTTGGCACACCGATGCGCAAACTGTTGTCAGTACAGGTATGTCACCATGTCCTTAGTATAATGGAAGCACAGATGCTGCTTTTAATGTGCTGTGCATAGAACACAAAAGCAGCAAATAAACCCTTGTGCTTATTCATGTATTTATTTATTTATTTTCTTGGTGGCTGAAGACATTTTTACAGCGTTTTCCCCTTTTTGGCAATTCAACCTGTAGGTGGCACCACTGAGTCCAACTGAAGAAGCTCAGAGGCGGCTTGAACGGATCTTCAACGCACCTGTAATTTCCTCCTGCCCTCGCCTCTCCTCCTCCTCTCTTCCTTCCTTTCCCTTCCTTCCTTCTTTCTGTTTCCTTCCTCCTGTGTGCAATACTGTACCTTGTTTTTTCACCTCCACTGCCCCTTTAACTCTCTCATGTATTCACAATCTTTAATCAGCAGTGAATAGGGTTTAACACACACGCATGTACACACACACACACACACACACACACACACACACACACACACACACACACACACACACACACACACACACACACACACACACACACACACACACACACACACACACACACACACCCACACACACACACACACACCTCGTGCCAAACATTCTTCACCCCCTCACAGTCAAGTGAACTGTATTTGGCTTCCCCAAAGCCTGCAGAACACACTGTTTATTTAACCCAGAAATTCTCCTTAATTCACTGAGATTGCCTCAGAGCTGGAGAGGCCTTGTGCCAGTGAGATTGGAGAGGTCAGGCCTCATGACTCACCCTGTTGCTAGGTTGTCATGTGGCCGTGTGTGTACTCATCACACTGTGTGTCTGTTGACCTCTGAGTTGGTTTTGGGACACAGCACGGCACTTTGTGTTACAACACCCAGCTGTTCTTTTCATAGAAAGTGTCTGACTTCATGTACATCTCAGTCACTTGTTTGTGTCTGCCATGTCATACAAAGTATTTGTATGCTTTTTTCTTTTCTTTTTTCTGTCCTTACTCTTTTTTCTTTTCTTTTCTTTTCTTTTCTTTTCTTTTCTTTTCTTTTCTTTTCTTTTCTTTTCTTACTACTCTTTACTTACTTTTTACTTTTGTCTTATTTTCCTCGCTGCCTTGCTCGGCTCTGTTCTGTCACTCTGCATTTCTCCATCTCAATGTTGTTCGGTTATTTTGCTCATCTCGGTGTCTTCTTTCGCCATTTCTTTCTGTCAGTGTACTGTAATACCTAAACAGGTACATGCATGTCCACTAATGCTCATCGTAACACTCATTGACTAATTTTTCACCCATGTGCTTTACTGTCTCTTTTTGTTCCTTGTTGGCTTTTTTCATTGTGTCTCACTTTTCTCTCCATGTTTCTCATTTCTCTCTCCCTCCCTTTCTTTCCTTCCTCCTCTCTCACTCCTTCACCTTTCCTCCCTTTCACCCTCTCTCTCTCACACACACACACTCTCTCTCTATTCCTCACTCTTCCTGTATCTCTCAATCTCTCTCTCTCTCCTTACCTGCTGCTTCATGGCTGCTGGCTGCTGTTGTTTGCCTTCTGTAGTTGGAGCCGGTGGTATCTGCCACTGCTTCAGCTCCGGCCCCTTCCCCGGCTGCGGCCTCCTCTACTCAGGTACTGTGCCCACACGGGGGCCCCTCATGCCCCCCGCAGTCTGCCCACCTCCACCCCCCCTCCGACCCCTCATCTGCTCCTGCTCCCCAAGGCTTGGCCGGAGTGTGCGCACGAGTAGCCTGTTGGAGCGTAAGCGTCATAGCCTTTTATTAACCATCACACCACAACCATATACCCCTCCATCCCTCTCTTACTCCCCCTCTTTATTATGCCATGGCTGTGTATGGTAGCCCCATTTGCCTCCCCATCTCTCTCTCTCTCTCTCTCTCTCTCTCTCTCTCTCTCTCTCTCTCTCTCTCTCTCTGTCATACACTCTCTCTCTCTCTCTCTCTCTCTCTCTCTCTCTCTCTCTCTCTCTCTCTCTCTCTCTCTCTCTCCTTACCTCCCTCTTCCCTCTTTTCTTTCCTTCTTTTTTCCCACTTCCCTCTCTCCCTTCTTCTCTCCCCCTCTCCCTCCCGCCCTCTCTCTCCTTTGCTCTTCACTCCTGCCATGTAAGCCTAAAGGGGGTGTCTGTCTGACTGACTGACTGTCATTTTCAGCCCCATGAGCTCACTTGCTCCGATGGGGTCACTCACTGGCTTTAGTACCAGATTTTTTTTTCAAGGGCAAACATGGCTGTCCCCCCCGGCCTGTATGTTAGCTTGTAACCCATTTAGTTTGGTTACCCAAACTCCCTAACCCTTCAAAACAAAACAGCCTGGTCGGTGCATGGTTGTCCACCTGTTTTGGTTATCTCCCCCCGCCCCTCCCGCATGTGTCTGGTATTGATATGTCGGCCCCATCCCCTCTATGACCGGGCATGGCTTGGCTTGATGTTGTGATGGGAACCGTGCGTGAGTGAGCGAGTGAACAAGTGTCACACACTGGCTGGCCGTGTTGTCTGGTGGCCTGTGTGTGTGTGTGTGTGTGTGTGCCTGCGTGTGCGTGTGCGTGTGTGTGTGTGTGTGTTTGTGAACAGGGCTGTGATTTACGACCGGCAGGTGTTTGTTGCCTCCGAGGCTTTTTCAGGCTCCATTTATGACTGTTCCGTGTCATTATGCCTACCTCATATCACCGACATAGACGATTACCGTCAAAAAATTCCCTCATTTCCCTCATCTGCTCAACTGCAACTTTATTTTTTAGAAAAAAAGTTTAACCTACTTTTTGTTTTTCCTTCCTACACCCTTCCTTGTGTTTCTCTAAATCCTTGTTGAAGTTGAAGTGTTTTATGATGTTTGCTGCCAGGTCCTTTTGTCAAAAACAGCAAATCTCTCTCTGTCTCTGATCATGTCCCTATCATATACATGTAGGCCGTATCACTACATGTTGAAGTGACATGAGGTATGTGGATTTTATATAGGCTGCCAAAGCTTTGATTATTGAGCTGTAATGTTCCAGTGCCTTAAAAGACCAGTCTGCAGCTCTTTCCCCCCTCCCTGTGCCTGGTTTTGCTGAAAGCAGAATGGACTCCCCCCGGCCTATAATGCATCACATTATGCTTACTCTTTCCTCCTCTACAGGTTTCCTCCTAAAGCGTTGGCCATCTTGAAGTGCCTGTTCGTGTTGTTCTGTTCTTTTTGTCTCTGGCTTCCTACTGTCTCGGCCTCAGCCTGTAACGTTGCCTAGCACGTGCGCCTTTCTCCATCATGTGTGTGTGTGGTTGTCATCATGTATTTTATTTCCTGTTTCTCTCTTTTCTTCTATTTTTACCTCTGCTATCTACTTTTTTGTCTGCTCTGCATTACAGAAAGATATTGTTTTGTTTTTTCACAATGTTTCTCTCTCTCTGTCTGTATGGGTGAGTGTGGGTGTGTGTGCGTGTGTGTGTGTGTGTGCTGAAGAACAATATCTTTCTCTGTATGTCTCCCGGTCTGTCTGTCTGTCCATTTATTTGTGTGTGGATGTGCGTGTGTGTGTCCATCTCTAACTGTGCTGTTGCTTTTTGGCCCTCGCCTGCCTCCGTACGTGTAGGCTCAGGAGGAGGAGGATCCAGTGGCCATCTTGAAAGCGGCACATGCCGCAGCCGCTCAACCCAAGGTCTGGCCTCTGCTATGCTGTGCTGCTGTGCTGTGTCTCTGTTGTGCTGTGCTGTGCTGTGCTGTGTTGTGCTGTGATTGTTTTGCCTGTGTCTTGTCTCTGAATCTATCTACTTTGCCTGTGTCTGTCTTGTACCGATCACGCTATCACCCCACCCTTCTGCCATTAGAAAGTGTCACGTAGTTTGTTCATGTCACGACTCACCTTGCCGTGTGTGTGTGTGTGTGTGTGTGTGTGTGTGTGTGTGTGTGTGTGTGTGTGTGTGTGTGTGTGTGTGTGTGTGTGTGTGTGTGTGTGTGTGTGTGTGTGTGTGTGTGTGTGTGTGTCTCTGTGTGTGTGTGTGTGTGGAGTGTTCTGTGTAGAGCGTTCTGCACTTGACCCCTGCACCACTCCCTACTACTAAGTGTTCAAGTTGTGCAACTTTGATGACTTAAGCAAATCACCCTTGCAAGCGCATTACTGGGCTGAAATTCAAAATTCATTACAGCCCCTCAACTCTTCAACCGTGGTTTTTAAGGCATAATTCATGTTTTATTCCACGATTCCGCTAATTGGGCTGGGGCAATAGAACCATTTAACATCCCCAACTGATGGGTATGTAGCAGATTGGGAGCCCAAAATATTGAGATGAAAAACGGCTAGACAGGTGTGCACGAACGAACAGGTTGCGTTTGAAGACCTGTGCAGCCGTTCCACTCATCGCTTCATACTGTATTTCCCAGTTATTTGCTTGATTTAAAGTGTTGTGCTGGAGAAGAATTGATTAATTCCTCCAGGTGATTCTCAATGGTCATTGCACAACACACTATGTAGTTATTGATTGATTATTACTCATTCTTTGTGTGTGTTTGTGTGTGTATGTGTTTTTGTGTGTGTGCCACACTAGAGTGAAACCAAACGCAACCTTCACGCCACCCCACATCACATCACATTTACCAATGAGTCAGCCATGCCAGACGGCATCTGTAGGCTGACGACTCCCACGCGTCTAAGTCTGCACTATTCACTACATTACACTAGCCACCACAGGCCTGCTGTCTTCCACTCCTTGCCATTTCACAACACCCTGCCTCCTAGTCCGCCTCCCTGTTACCTGCTGTCCTCCCTTTAAGGCCCTGCCTAGGGTCTCGAGGGGATGGAGAGGCAGTAGAGACTTGATGAAATCTCTGCTGGATGGCTTGCCCAGGCCTACTGTAGTGCATCATCCCAACTTGTCAATTTCTGACTACCTTTGCGCAGATGGCAATTTTTGACATCTAAGGTATGCCCATTGGCGTCAAAAACTCAAAGGCCCCTTGTGGCAGCATAAATTCACTGACGGTTAGGTTAGGGAGAGGTCTAGGTTTAGGCAAGCTCGTCAACATGAGACGTGGCAGGTTTGCCCTCGACATCAAAAATTGCCGCCTGATCAACGGTAGTTGGAAATTGAACAGATGGGATGAGACTGTGTTCCTCAAACCAACACTCAAGAACTTTTCACCATTGTTCACCATTGTAACCTTAAAATCTTCAACGAATCCTCCAGTTCTCCAAAATTCTCTCAATAGATTTTCAACATCGGTATCTGAGTTCTGAATTTGTTGCACTATGGCCATTTTTAAAAGCTAATTGTACTAATCTGTACTTCAAATTGGACATAAAGACAATTCCACCTCCAAATTCTACTGTAGGCGGGCTGAAATGGAAGCTGTATTTTCTGTTGTGATTTAAAACCATGGGCTCACTGTACCAGAGTACCAGTATCCCTCTGTGCTCTCCTCCTCTCCTCCCCCCTATAGCCTATGAGACCACTAGACTCATGGCCAGAGGGGGGGCTGAGGGAGAGTGGGATGGTGCGGCGGTGTTGAGAGAGGAGCAGTGTTGAGCAGTTGGACTCAAGCTTACTTGAACACTTCTCCTCTTAAGGCACTCTTTTCCATCACAAGCCACAAGCTCCCTCACCATGAATACATCTACACACATAAACTCCCTCTCTGTCTATGTCTCTGTCTCTGTCCCTGCCTCTTCTCCTCTATGTCTCTCTGTCTGTCTCTCTGTCTGTCTCTCTTTCTCTCTCTGCCTCTGTCTCTGTCTCTGTCTCTCTCTCTCTCTCTCTCTCTCTCTCTCTGTCTCTGTCTCTGTCTCTGTCTCTGTCTCTTTTCTCTCTCTCTGTCTCTCTCTCTCTCTCTCTCTCTCTCTCTCCCTCTCTCTCTCTCTCTCTCTCTCTCTCTCTCTCTCTCTCTCTCTCTCTCTCTCTCTCTCTCTCTCTCTCTCTCTCCCCCTCCTCTCTCTCACACACACAGTGCCATGGAGTCGGTATTGCAATTCACACCCAATTCACGAGCGCTACAGAGTGGAAGGCAAAAGCATGGGAGTGTTTCACACACAAAGCACGAAAGCAGGCAGCACTCACGCGGCTCCCGTGTGGCTTTACAGAGTGGCCGCATGTAGAACCACAATGTGCTGGCGGGTGTGATATACAGCGCCCTCTTGTGGTGCCCTCCAGTGCAACTACTATGTGCATTTATGCCAGTTTACCATGTGTTTAACTCTGGTTCTGACCCGCAGGTGAAGACCGAGGAGCAGATCGCAGCAGAGCAGGCATGGTACGGCTCCGAGAAGATGTGGCTGGTCCACAAAGAAGGCTTCTCCCTGGGTGAGTACAACATATGGTGTAGCCTCTTACTGCAGATTTACTCTTTGCTGAAAACTCTCAAATGTATCACAACAACATTGCTATGACAATGCAAGGAGTCTTAGGTAACTGATGCTCATTACCATTTTGGTGACAGTAAGCGTCTGTGTTAAGGGGTCAACGCTGGTGCTATTCAAGCCATTTCCATCTGCATTTCATAAAACAAATTAAACAAGAGCAAATTACACTGAGATACAGTAGCAACCTGGCTCCTTGCTAAGGCTAGATGCACCCCAAAATATCATGTTATATAACATTGGCACATCTCGCGTGGCAAGTATCTTGTGCCTTCAGTAGTTGCTCAGACTAACCTCTTTTGCTGTAATGCAATGACTACACTTGAGGAAAGAGGTTTGGTTCTGGTGTTCTGGTGTTAAAAACTGTCTGATATTCCACAGCCCATCTGCACATTTCCCAAAGACCCTCCCCAATCAAAGTTTAACTGACAAAAACAAAAACCTGAACTTAACCCCAGCTGACAGTTTACTCTTCATTTTATACATGCTGCTGAATACTCTGGATAACGCTTAGAGAAGAAAAAAACAACATCTAGTAGTTCTATGTCCAGATTTGATGTCAGTTTTTTGTCAGCTTGATGAGACGTTTGCTTTGCTGTGTGCTGTAGCTACGCTGCTGAAGACGGATCCTGGCAGCCTGCCCGAGGGCAAGGTGAAGATCAGACTGGAACACGACGGGACTCTACTGGAGGTGGACGAGGACGATGTGGACAAGGTGAGAATGATGGAGGGAGCATGGAGAGTGGGGTTGGAGGGAGAGAGAGAGTGAGAGAGGGGTGGGGTGTGGAGGGGAGGGATGACCCTACTGGTGGTGGACACGGACAATGGTGGAGAAGGTGAGGAGGAGAATGGGGAGGGGGGGGGTGAGTGGAGAGAGGGGATAGAGGGAGAGAGAGGGGATTCTGCTGGAGGATGAAGGGAAGAGGGAGAGATAGAGAGGTGATGGAGCAATAGAGAGCGCGATGGGACCAGGTCAGAGGGGGATGAAGAGATAGAGAGAGAGAGAGAGAGAGAGAGAGAGAGAGAGAGAGAGAGAGAGAGAGAGAGAGAGAGAGAGAGAGAGAGAGGATTAAGGGATGGGGTTGTGCTGGAGGTGGATAATGGCGTTGTGGAGAACAGAAAGAGAATCAGATGAAGGAGAGAGGATGGAGAGAGAGGGGGGGTGAGAAGAGGAGGGAAAGAAGTTATGAAGAGAGAAGGATGTTGAAGGTGAGGATGATGGAGGGAGCAGATGGACATAGAGAGGAAGATGAGGATACATTTGGAGGATGGAGAGAAAGTGTGGAGAGAGGGTGGAGAGAGATGATGAGGACAGAGAGAGAGAGAGAGAGGACACAGAGAAATGGAGTGGAGGAAAGAGAGAGTAGGGGAGAGCAAAAAAAGAAGAGAAGAGAGGATGGAGAGTGGGATAGAGTACAGTGCACAGGTGAACGCTGAGTCTGCAGGCTGAGCACTGATGAGCGAGCAGCCCTCTCCTCTGCTCTCCTCTCCTCTCCTCTCCTCTCCTCTCCTCTCCTCTCCTCTCCTCGCTGCTGATGATGCTTGTCTTGTATACAGGTTCTGTCCCCTGCAACCGTGTGTGTGTGTGTGTGTGTGTGTGTGTGTGTGTGTGCGTGCGTGCGTCAGTGCGTGCGTGCGTGCGTGCGTGCGTGCGTGCGTGCATGCTTGTGTGCTTGTGTGCGTGTGCCTGTGTGCACATATTTTTGTACATGTGTGTTAGGGCTGCACAATTAATCGAAAAATAATCAAAATCGTGATAACATGGTGAAATCGAACTCATGATTTTAATCGTGATTTAATCGTGGCAATAGTGACCTACTTTTGAGAGCGTCCTTGAACCCAGAACATACTGACAGGCTGGTGTTTCTGGCCTGAAATCTGTCCACTTAAGTTTCATGCTATTGCCTTTTCATAATTATTACAATTCATTTTATTTTGCTCATCCCGTATGTAATTCTTTCTTGGTTATATTTCATCTTGTTATAATTTTCAAAAAAATCTGCAAAAATCAATGATCGTGATTAATAATCGTGATTATGATTTTGACCAAAATAATCGTGATTATGATTTTTTTCATAATCGTGCAGCCCTAATGTGTGTGTACGTATCTGTTGGTGACTTGTGTTAGCAGCTCGAACAGGCTGTCCTGGCAGTGTCTCCTTCACCTGTCAGTGTGCATGTTGCAGCAGGCCCTGAGCAGAGCAGAGCAGATGGGCACTGGGGACAGGGGAGGAGGGAGGGCTGGGGGTAGGTGGAAGTGTGATTTGAAGGGGAATATAGGTGGATAGACACTGGGAGGGCTGGGTGTTGGTATGGGGGTAGTTGGAAGTGTGATGTGGAGGAGGGGAATATAGGTGGGTAGACTCTGGGGACAGGGAGGAGAGAGAAGATGAAGATGAAGGTAGGTGGGAGTGGGTCTGATGTGGAGTGGTGTGTGGGTGGACACTGGGGACAGAGAGGATGGCGGGCTGGGGGTGGGGATAGGTGGAAGTTTGGTGATTAGGGCTATACTGCCCTACAAAGGCAAAGTGCAGTGCATTTTCACAAAATTGAGTTTAGGCGGAAAATGGTCTTCATTACAACTCCTTCATCTCGTGACAAAGCCATATGGTCCAAATGTGTCCTGTTATTGCTGAGATATTGCTGTGTCAAATACATTACAGCAACTGCAATATCCAACCTAATACAAATACTTAGAATGCCCTTTTCTCAGTTTCAATGTTGGCGTAGTTACTGCATTACTGTAGTATAGTACACTACTACTGGTAGGTGGGTAGAAATTGGGAACAGGAAGGAGATATGGCTGGGGGTGGGGGTAGGTGGATGTGGATATGGAAGTCTAATGCGGAGGTGTACAGTATATATAGGTAGATAGACAGCAGGTACAGGGAGGTAGATGAGAGCACGGGAGAGTTAGGTAGGTGGATGAGAGCGTGTGTGTGTGTGTGTGTGTGTGTGTGTGTGTGTGTGTGTGTGTGTGTGTGTGTGTGTGTGTGTGTGTGTGTGTGTGTGTGTGTGTGTGTGTGTGTGTGTGTTTGTGTGTGTGTGTGTGTGTGTGTGTGTGTGTGTGTGTTGGGGGGGGGGGGGGCTGGCTAGGTGGGAGAAGGAGGGGGAGCAGTTGATAGGAGGATTGGGGGGAGGGGGGTGGAGACTGGCGAGAGTGATGAGGATGAGCTAAGGAGATGAGGGGGATACAGCAATGACAGGTGGGTCTTTGCAGTTCTAGCCTCAGGGAACGTGGAAACACACACAATCACACACACACACACACACACACACACACACACACAAAAACGCACACACGCACACACACACACACACACACACACACACACACACACACACACACACACACACACACACACACACACACACACACACACACACACACACACACACACACACACACACACACACACACACACACACACAGAGACAGCCAGCTCAGTCGTCTGTGGTGTGAGGTGCCAGCATTTTGGCAGGAAAGAGTGAAACCTGCGTTTCCTCCCCGCCGTCTCCTGGTCCTTGATGAAGGAACAGATGCTATGCTGGAAGCCTCAGTGAGGACTTTAGCAAAGTCATTTGACTTGGAGCGGGGGGAAAAGGAGAGTAAAAAAGAAAGCAAATAACAAGTAATGCGATTCCCTTTTTAATTGATACGCCGTTTGACCTTCCGTCAAGTGTTTGATTAAGAAAGTGGGCATGGCTGGACCCCGGTGTGAAACAAGGACAGCTTTGTTTTAATTGCATCAAGGCTCTTGGCACCCAGCGAAGCCTCGGCCAAATACTGCATATTAATTACCACTGCTGCCTCTAGATTGCATCCCTCATCCCCCCTGCACCAGCTCTCTCTCTCCTCCTCTGCCCCTGTGTGTGTGTTTGTGCGTGTGTGTGTGGTTGTGTGTGTGTGTGTGTGTGTGTGTGTGTGTGTGTGTGTGTGTGTGTGTGTGTGTGTGTGTGTGTGTGTGTGTGTGTGTGTGTGTGTGTGTGTGTGTGTGTGTGTCTCAGCTCCTCTCTGCTCATCTGTCTTACCCAGATGAGCCCGTTGATCAGGCCGACTTAAAACAGGTCATCTGAAGCTAAAAGAGGGCACTAGGTTTTGAATGCACATCCTTTTCAAAAGTGCACTTTAAGTTCATGGAGTTTTGCTTCTCTATTTTTTCAGCTGAGCTTGGGTGTGTGTGTGGGTGCGTTCCTACATGTGTGCGTGTGTGTGCAGCTAAATTAGCCAAAGGAGAGGATAGTTTATAATCTTCTTAAGTAGATGGGGAGAAGTGCATTTAAAGGAATTCTTGATTAAGTGATTTAAAAGTGAATGTGCTTAGTCGATTATACCATATAAAAAAAGTCGGGTCGAGTATACCACATGCAGCATATAAAAAAGTTTTGAAGTCGTGAAGGTTACACTAAGTTTGCAGAAGTCTTAGTGAGATATGACATGACGGATTTGTCTTATTGGCTGTAACCTGAAACCTAACCTTAGAAAATTTTGAAAAAGTTGAAA
>NC_085864.1:4091327-4101327 GCF_034702125.1 Engraulis encrasicolus
ATTGCACTATTAGTGCGCTGAAGCACTACTAAAGCAATACTTCAGCACACTTGCAGCACACTGAGGATGCTAAATTGGCACCGCTTTTGGACAACTTTAAGTGCACTACAAGCATACTTTTGAAAGTATGCTCCAAACACGCTTTTCATGCATTCGTATGGCATTAATAGTGTGCTTGAGTACACTTCTATAAAATTTTATTGTTACTAGAAGTACAATAAAAGTATATTAACTTCATGCTTCTTTGGACTACATTGGAACATTTTAAGTATGTAAAAAGTATATCATATTAAGTATTGTAAATATATAACAGGTATGCTTGAAGTATATTTACAGTACACTCCCAAGTACAACGAATAATATAAATGTAATAGGCCTACTACAATCCATGCTGGTTCTCAGAGCTTGTACATTACACACAGCCACATGTCACAGTAGTGATACAGTATGCATGCCTAGCACGACTGACATTTACAATCATTGCATTGTTACAGAGATTTCAGATACACATTTCACTTTACTTCATTCTTGTTCCACCTTCCTGCAGTTGATCATTTGAATTGATCACAAATGGTGACCCTTGATTCTTTGTTTGAACAACTAGTTCCAACTTACCTCTCACCATGATATCATGGGAAGTGTGAGTCTATATATACCAGAACATATACGTGACCATCATAATGACGGTGGGAACATGGCCATTTTTTGTTAAAACTCCTACAATAAATGCAGAATATAACAATGAGTAATATTTTCATGCAAACCAAAGATATTCCTTAGAGGTAAATGGCTTTCTGTTTGAGAAATTTAGCTCCAAGAAGTGCATTGCATGATGGTACATGCATGATGATGCATGATGGGTAAATGCACTTTGTGTAAGCACACTTTGAATATATTTGGATGAAGCACAATCATGGTGCACTTAGAAAAAGTATACTTCCAATATGTTAAAGTGATTTACTTTAAAGCGCACTATAGAAAATCACACTTCGAAGTCACTTGGGTGAAGTATAATCAAAGTGCACTTAAAAAAGTGCAATTGCAATATGTTATTAAAAAATACACTTTTAGTAAGTTCACTATTAGAACACTATTAGTATATTCCTCTAAATACACTTTAGCCAAACATCTTCTAAGTGCACTTGAAGTATGGTTCGCAAAGTGTACTTTCTTTGAGAGCAACTTAATTACATCTAATTTTAAGTACACTTTAAATAAGCATATTGTAAACATACTTTTCCTTGGCACAAAAAGTGTGAGTGCGCTTTTAACATACTAAGTACACTTCAGTCGTGCTTTTATTGTACTAAATTGAACCACTTTTTCACCTGGGAAATCATTCATTTGTACCGGAGGTGCACATTGGCCATCTGTACATACAATTTTTGCATATTGTGTTACTGCTTTCTGACCAGAATAGGGCAGTTTAATGCTGGTTGTATGTTATTTTTAAATGCTCAGCTATTATGTATGTAAGATCAGGCGCTTAAAGCTGCTTTGTGCAGTCGCTCTGATCTGAAAGACACCCTTCAGGAAACCCTGGCTGAAATCTTCACCTGAGTCTGGGAACCCAAATACTGAGGCGGGGAGAGAGCGCAAGACATACTATTTAGGCAAACAAGAGCTTACAGATCCACTACCAGATGCAAAAGATCTTTCCATGAAGCTTGACATCCCAAATGTTAGTAGTCTCTGGTGTCTGATGGCATGTGATGTGACGCTACAGGTGGTATTTGTCCACCAGAGGGTGCTGTTAACCTTGCTGCCACACAGACTGCTCTACTCAGTCAGTCGATCACAATTGGGTTTATTGGGAGAGGGTACTTATTTGCATGGAGTTTGACATACAACACAAACATTACACACGCACGCACCATACATGCACACTGTCTCTTCTCTTTCGTCCACAGGTGGTGGATGCTACCAGTTTATCATCATGTAATGCCTCTCTGTCTAATGGCATGTCTCTCTGTTCATTCTCTCTCTCTCTCTCTCTCACTCTCTCTCTCTCTCTCTCTCTCGCTCTCGCTCTCGCTCTCCTTCTTGCTCCCTCCATCCCAATCCTCATTGTCCAGACTAAGTGAATGTGCTTCTGTCTATTCTCTGTGTGGGTTCTTCTCCTCTCTCTGTGTGTGTCTGTTCCTTCACAGATAAAACGACAACTGCTGGTGTGCTGCCGGTGTGTTCTAACCAACCTTTTTGTTTTCTCCCTCCCTCCCAACCTCTCTCTCTCTCTCTCTCTCTCTCTCTCTCTCTCTCTCTCTCTCTCTCTCTCTCTCTCTCTCTCTCTCTGTCTCTGTCTCTGTCTGCCTGTCTTTCTCCCTATCTCCCTGCCTCCCTCCTTTTTTGCATGCTGCATGGCTCTCGTCCTCAATACAGAGGCAGACGAAGGTAATAATGGCAAAACACACTAAAAACACACTAAAACCCTCCCCTATTCAGAGTAACGAACAACATAACCCCCCCCCCCCCAACATCCCTCCCAAACAAACAACATTAAGGACAGAACATGCACTAAAATGACCACACAAAAAAAGAAAAGAAAACTTCATTCTGCTGGGTGTCTGTGTGTGTCTCATTGGTTAATGCCGTTATCGAGCTAACCAGACGCGGTGCCATTAGCATTTTCATTATGTCGTCGCTTTGTCCTCTTCTCCCTCTCTCTCTCTCTCTCTCTCTCTCTCTCTCTCTCTCTCTCTCTCTCTCTCTCTCTCTATCTCTCTCTCTCTCTCTCTGTGGTGCGGGTTCTCTGTTTCTGCTCCCCGTCGTTGCTGTTCTTCTTAGCGGCGTCTGTCACGGAGATAACAACTAGTGGGGAATCACAGCTGCGTGATGTCTTCTAAAGCCTCCCGTCTGATGTCGCCCCATGTCCTCCACTTTCTTCTGCACTCAGCCTCTGTTATATAGACCGCCAAAGGAAAAAATCAAAGCCTTTTTTTCCCATTTTCTATTGCTTTGCGTTTTTTTTCTTCTGTTTTTCACTGCTTTGTCTTCTTCTCCTCCACCCCCCATACAGAGGAGTTTATTTTCAAACTAGAAGCACTTTCAGTTTAGTTGTTTTTTCGTTCGCAATCACTCGCACACACACACACACACACACACACACACACACACACACACACACACACACACACACACACACACACACACACACACACACACACACACACACACACACACACACACACACACACACACACACACACACACACACACACACACACACACACACGCACACACGCACACACACTCATCATCCTCCTGCTTCTCTGTCGGATGACAGTTCTTACAGAGCATTGCTCTTCCAAGGCGACATAGTGGTTTGCTGTGTGTAGTTTTTGATTAGAGGCGATGTGGAGGGTGTGTGTGTCTATGTGTGTACGTGTGTGTGCATGCGCGGCTGGGTATGCGCCTGTGTTTGAGTAGCTTGCAACCTCGGCAACCAGACCGTCAGTCAGTTAGACAAGCACTTTTGTTTTCTGGAGTAGCGTTCGCGCAACCCCTCTCGCACTTTCCAAAATGGCACACAGCACATTTCTCTGTTATCAAAACACGCAGCCGTCGTCTAATTATCGAATCCTTCAGAATAATAGGCACTGTGAAGATGCGTGGGTGAAGCGCGGGGGGGATGAGAAATAGGCCCAAAATAATTGCTTGTCCTCACAATGAGTTCATCGGGTGAAGGAATCTTTTTCTTGCCGTCTGTGTCGCTCTCTGAGACACTTGAATGTTAGTTCAGAAATCTTTTGTTTGTCCGTGATTGTGTAAAATTCTGAATCGTTCACTAGTGGTAGTTATTTTTGAAAGGGCAGTTAAGTTAGGGGCCGAGAAGAGGCTAATGACAAATACCTCTTTTCAGAAATTGGAAGCGCACTGCAAATAAATATTTTCCCTTTTAATTCAGTAATAATTTGAGTTTCTGTAACCTTCGGCCTCCTTGTACGTCCTCCACCCTCCTGAGTGCGAAATTCATTCCTCCTCTTAAAATGTTCTTTGTCTACCCTTAAAAACGTTTCATATGTAGTGAATCAGGCAGAGGAGGTTGACAAACTGTCAGCTGTGTTTTGTTCCCTTTCCAAATAGTTTTTGTTACCTTTCTAAAGCTATTTTTTCTGTCTTAGCCATCCAGAAGCCGTTTTTCACATCACTAGTTGACTTTTTTTTTTTTTTTTAGAGTGGTTCAGCAATTTTGGCTAATGACAAATGTTCCACCTCTGGAGTGGCCATTACATTTTAAAGTTCACACTCATGAGTAGGCATTACATTGTAGTCCCTTAATGCACGCTGTGCCTCCTGTGGCACGCTGTAATAGACATTGAAAGTTAACTACTATAGTACTACACTACTATGACAGTGCACGGGGCTTTTAGTAATACATTGCGACTTGGTCATTGCCATACTGGTAACAGCTCATTTATAATGCTGTGTCTTAAGGGGTTTTAAAGTATACTTAAGAACCACGCCAAGTTTACTAAAGAACAATGCCCAAAACAATGTGGTTGTTCCTCCTTTGAAAATATACATTTGTCCTCCCATCCTTTAAAACAGTTGTTTCTTCCTCCACTAAAACGTTTGCCTTTCTCCACTCCAGCGGGCCGTAAGCAGTTTGCGCGTCACGAGTGGGCCCAGAAGGCTGCCTACCTGCTGGGCTGCACGCTGGAGGAGCTGTCGTCGGCCATCTTTAAACACCAGGTCAAGGGGACGCTGCAGAGGTCCACCTCCTTCCGCGGAGGACCTGACGACCTGGGCTCCGGAGATAGCTCAGGTAACGTAAAGGGCAGCATGCTATCTGAAGGCTATACAACACACACACACACATGCTCACACACGTCCATCTCCTACACTCTCTGGAGACAGCTTAGGTAACGTAACATAGACATCTAACGGTTTGTTACACAACTCACAGACATACACACATACCTCTCTCTTTATCCATCTCTGCCGCCCTGTATTAAAGCGAACAGAGCACTGCTGTGTGACTCATCATCTGTAGCCCACTGAACAGATGGGTCCCCTTTTAGCTGGCATGTAGCACAATGTCAGTCATCGTACCACCAAGACCATTCCAAAACGTGTGCATCTAGCATCTATCGTTACCTAACAGAGCTACCTGGCATTTTTTTTATTCAAATGAACTTAAAGGGACACTGTGCAGGAAATGGTCAAAAAAGGTACTGCAACTATGCTGCTTATTGAAATTGGGCTGCCTATTGCCAAATTTGATCTTTACATGAAAGTTTAGTTTTACATGAAGTATTAACCCCTTAAGACGCGGCTTTATACATTTGTTGTTACCAGTATGGTAATGACCAAGTCGTGGTGCATTACTAAAGGGCCTGTGTTGTGTCACAGTATTGTAGTGCTATAGTAGGTACATTTCAATGACTATTACAGCGTGCCACTGGAGGTACGGCGTGCATTAAGGGGCTACACAAATATTTTCTAGTATGGTCCAAGTACAGTCATTTTTGCAGCTAAAAATGGCTATTTTTGGAAATTCAAAATGGCGGACCATGGAGAAGATCCCCCTTTTCATGTATGAAAAGCGCAATTTTTCCAGTCATAATGAATACATAGAATTTGATGCTGGTGGTAAGTATTCATGAAAAAGGTAACATTAGTGAATGGGCAGCCTGAATTCTGGAAATAAACAACTTAAAATCTCACACAGTGTCCCTTTAAACTAGCATGATGAAATGACATATGTTTCTTTGTCTGTCATATGCAACTCACTCTCACTCTCTCTCTCTCTCTCTCTCTCTCTCTCTCTCTCTCTCTCTCTCTCTCTCTCTCTCTCTCTCTCTCTCTCTCTCTCTCTCTCTCCCTCCACAGGCCCCAAGACCACTGCGCTGGAGTGTCTGGAGGCCATGGCGTCAGGCCTGTACTCGGAGCTCTTCACCCTGGTCATCTCGCTTGTTAACCGGTCAGTGCTGCTCAAGAGCCCCCTACGCCCCTCTCAGACCACCACTTAATTGCTAGTCCCTGATTGGCTGCAGGCACTGTAGCTCACACAACACCTTGTTAATTGAACACTTTAGAGATGTATTTGGTCCCAGAGTACAATTGTTGAATTAACACTGTGCTTTTAGTGTGCGCAGTGTACAGTGCAGTGCTGTAACAGCGGGAGATAGGAGTATGGAGATGATGAAGAGAGTGGTGGGGAATAGCAATGACATGAATAGGGCCATTAGTATGGCTGTCTGAATGGGATGGTGGAGTTTGGAGTGGGGAAGCGCGCGCGTGTGTGCGTGTGTGTGTGTGTGTGTGTGTGTGTGTGTGTGTGTGTGTGTGTGTGTGTGTGTGTGTGTGTGTGTGTGTGTGTGTGTGTGTGTGTGTGTGTGTGTGTGTGTGTGTGTGTGTGTGTGTGTTTCAGCTCCTTTATGAGTGCCTGTATATGGACGTAATTGCACACTGAATAATGGGATGTCAGTCCATGCATTTAATAAATGTCATTGTATGTGTCTGAATGTGTGCTGACTATTGCATTTGTCTATGTATGCACATGTTGGTGTGTGTGCGTGTGTGCGTGTGTATGTGCGTGTGTGTGTGTGTGTGTGTGTGTGTGTGTGCAATTTACTGTTCTGAAAGGCAGCCAGCACTCCTTGTAAATATATGAATAATATTTTACATGTCTGTGTACCAACATTTGTACTTGAGTATGTTTGGGTCACTGTATGTGTTAGAGAGACCATTGATTTACATCTTTACAGCATACAGCACTTGGTGTATTTACTGGTCCTGAACCCTCATGAGAAGAGAAGAAGTCTCTAATACTGAAGACGAGCCAGCACTCCCTGTATTTGTATTTGTGTGTGTGTTTGTGTTTGTACACATGTGCAGTACTTACTTTTTGTGTATGTGTTTGTGTTTGTGTACGATGTAGAGCCCTGAAGGTTTATGCACACTTTCTGTGTTTGTATTTGTATGTGTTTGTGTTGGTACGCATGTGGTTACTTACGGTATGTGTATATGTGTTGGTGTGCGATGTAGAGCCCTGAAGGCGAGCCAGCACTCTTTGTGCTCACTGCTGATCGTGGACACCCCGGGCTTCCAGAACCCTCGGCTGGCCAAGCGCGATCGCGGAGCTACCTTCGAGGAGCTCTGCCATAACTACGCCCAGGAGAGACTGCAGACTCTCTTCCACGAACGCACCTTCGTACAGGAGCTGGAAAGATACAAGGAGGTGCACACACACGCACGCATACGTGCACACACATACACACACACATACACACACACACACACACACACACACACACACACACACACACTGAAGTACACTGACAACTACTAAGTCATTTTCGAAGAGATTTCTTCAAGTCTTTGTGATTTCTTGTTAAAATAGAAGAATTGATTCCCATTATCCGCCTTTCAATGTTCTTTCACGTCAGATGAAATTGTGTGTACTTGATGACCGTAATTCACTGTAATTGCTCTCCCATCACCTTCTAAAAAGATGATTGAGACTCCTTTTCTGCTATGATTCATATTATTAAAAAAAAAAAAATAGATTGGCCAGGGCCAAGGCAAAGCATTTTTATTGTTAGAAGGTAATTGCAAGGCGGTCAGATATTGTCTTTTTAGGCCAATTCTTCAAAGAGAAACGAGAACAAAAAGACCATTAAAGGCATAAACAGGTGATGACATGCAACCCAGGGAACACTTATATCAGAGATGTGATTTTTCAAGAGTCTGAAAGGGCACGAGCAACTCATATTTCAGGTATTTCCCTGTGCGGCATTTTGTTGTTCAAACAAGTACAGCAGATATGTGCACATCCCACCATCGGCCAGGTGCAGGACAATTGTCATATTGGCCAATTCGGTTGTGCGCTACTGGGAAAATGGCCCCACTGTACTGTATAAACTGCTGTACAGAGACTGTAACACTAAGAAGTGCAAAGCAACCAATAATGCTTTCTGCAGATTTAGGATATTATCTGTCAAGCATTAAAGTGATCAGTTGATTTTTGAGGGACTTTCAAAGCAATGTAAGCCCCACATGTAATATCTCTGTGTTATGTTACATAATATTTATTATTGAATGATTGCTTTCTGACTTGGAAATGCTTTGACACTCTGGCCCTGATCAACAAACATTCACCGGATCAGTAGTTCAATAGTCTCAAAACTACAATACTGAAGTGAATTGAAATGTGACTTTTTTCCAATAACGTAATCAAAAAATTAAATGTCTTAACACACCTCTGTCCCCGTCTAGGAAAACATAGAGCTTGCGTTAGATGACATAGAGTCCAGTACATCCCTGTCTGTAGCGGCTATAGACCAAGCCTCCACACAAGCGCTGGTAAGGACACAAACATTTGTGCTGCACTGTTCTGTTCTGTTCTCTGTGATGTACATCTCTCATGCATTACACAAAGCAATTTCAACGACCTAATTAAAAAGAAGTTAGCTTCGCTGTTTGTGTATGTCGCTGTCGCTATGTGTATGTATGTGGGGGTATATGGGTATGGGTTTGTGTGTTTGTGTGTGTGTGTGCGTGTGTGTGTGTGTGTGTGTGCGTGCATGTGTGTGTATGTTTAATGAGATGAAAGTCAGGCACTTCTGTTTTCTCGTGCAAACTTTTCTGCAGACAAAGTGAGCGTACGCAGGCAGCATCAACTCACTAGTCGTATGACAACTTCGCGAGAAGCCGGCGTGATGATTATTTCCCTCCAAATTACTCCACTTTTTGATTGTTTCCTCGTTCGGCTCGCTTAGCATTGGAAAGCATCCAGCGTTCGAGATATTAATTAGAGTGGAGTTTAATTGTTCTCCCTCTTTCTCATTTTTTTTCTCTCAGTCTTTCCCTTTTACTTTCTCTCTCTCTCTCTCTCCCTCTCTCTCTCTTTTCATTTCTCTTATAAGATCATTTCTCCTGTAGAGGAGCACTCTTCGTCACGCTGAGCTTTAAAAAAAAAAAAAAAGAAAGAAAAGCGATTCAATTTGTTTATTTATGAGTGTTGGCGCGGGCAAAATGTTTTGCATTTCTGCTCAGTGGGCAGAGAGCGTGGCATCAAGTGTAATTACACACTGGTTCACGGAGATTGAATTCCGGCAGGAGCCAGCCCAACTGAATGGCAGGGTGGAAAACGACTCTGTCGAGAAAAAAAGCGGGAGGGAAAACACACGCGCACATACAGAACAACGGCGCACATGCCAGCGTGTTGATGGGCCGTGTAAAGGCTAGAGAAAAAAACAACAATTACAATGACTCAGCTGGTGAGAAGAGTAAAACCCAAATTGTTAAAACAAATAAATAAATAAAAAAAAGATGTATAGACTCGCACTTACGAGGCCCAGTAGCCTCTGCAAAGGAACGTACATCTGCTGAAAACCTGTTTAGAGCAGATCAATGTACACTGATGACCTTATTGGCCGTATTGCTCTCACTTGGGCAAAATAAAGGAAGTTGTCGCCCTCAAATTGAAAAAGAAAAAAAGAAAAAATGAAATCAATTCATCACTGGATCACATTCACTGGATCACATTCATCCAGCACAACCTTGCACCCTCCTACATCACAAGTCTCCTCACCCCATACAATCCCACCCGCACACTACGATCCACTGACTCACTCCTCCTTACTGTTCCCTCCACACACCTGCGCACCATGGGCGACAGGGCATTCAGTGTTGTTGGCCCCAAACTTTGGAATTCTCTTCCACTTTCACTTCGTCAATGCTCTTCACTATCTACTTTCAAATCTAAGCTAAAGACACACCTTTTCTCTTCTGCTTTTTAACTTCACTGACAGGCACTTCCACTTATTTTAATTATCAGTCTATTTTTTTATTTTATTTTACATATTATTTTTCCCACTCATTTTAATTTTATTTTCAAATGCATTCTACTTCTTTTTTCTTATTTTAAAAAAACATTTATTTTATTGTAAGTTACTTTTATTTCTATTTTATTCTTGCATTTTTATTACTCTCCTATTGTTAATTCACTGAAGCTTTGTTATACTTTCTCTACTGTTATGTATTTGTTTTTGAT
>NC_085864.1:4106327-4146327 GCF_034702125.1 Engraulis encrasicolus
GTGCTGCGCCACAGCAAGATATTGTTCACCATATTTTTTTTTGTCTGTATCCATGATAACATTGAAATAGATAGTACTGATAGCCATAAATGTGATTGTGGCAAACTCCAGGTATTGTTAGCCACAATGATGAAAACAGTATTTTATGCTGTATCACATGTTTATCTGTGATAACAATGAAAATGGTACTGATAATGGTACTGACAATAAAACTCCTTGGGTCGTGCTGATGGCATTGTGAGCTATTATAACATATTGTAATAATACATGTACATGTAAAGGCTTCTTTGTAGAGACCCCTGGTGCTGTTATTATAATACTCATTTCTTCATTTAAATTGAAATGAAGGCTAGCGGCACAGATCTCATGATTTTTAAGCCCCATTTGAATACAATACAGTACAACAGTGATTACCAACCAAAGGTACGTGTACCTCTACGGGTACCCGAGAACACTGAAGGGGGTACATGGAAAACATCTAATGATAGCAAATGTATGGAACATAGACACATTGAGATAGATAAGGGTCTATGGTGCATGAATGAGGAGCACTTACGGTTAGACTCACGGCTCAGGGGGGTACGCAAGACAGAAAAAAGGTTGGGAAACGCTGCGATAGAATATTGGAGCTGGCACAGTGGCAGTCACAGTCACAGACACAGACAGTCATTCCGGGGCAATCAGGGGAGATGAGCAGTGGAGCAGGCTGATTTGATCCCAACCATTGTTTCCATTCGTGATGCAATGCAGATGAAATTGAACACGCTTGATTTGATTTGTAGCAGCCCTGTTCTGTGTCGTGATGGTTATGATTGTGACATGGAAATTGGTCCGTTCTGGTCTGTTCCAAGTTTCCCATACAATAATCGGTAGACCGCTTCATAAGCCGGCATATCCTTTCCTTTCTACACTAGCTGTCTTTGCATGACTAAAACACTAAAAAAGATGGGAAATAAATGAAAAAAATAAATAAAAATAAATAAATATAAATAAATAAATGAAAAAATTTAATAAATGAAAGTAAATATTAATAGTAATGACTGCTTTCACATCCAAGTCTAGTCAAGTCAAGTCAAGTAGGTTTTATTGTCAATTTCTTTACATGCACTGGTCATACAAAGAATTTGAAATTACATTTCTTGCTTTCCCATACAGACATAGACTAATTAAGGTAAGGACATAGACAGTATAGACATAGACAGTACTTATACATGGACTTAAGACAGTGTGGACATAGACAGTGCTCATACAGACATTTAAAGTGCAAGACTGGACAACAGAAGACTTGTAGAGGACATACATTAAGAGGTATTTGTTGTGTTTTTTTGTGCTTTTCCTAAAAAAAAGTCATTTATAGCGTTCTGACATGGTAATAGTAGCATTTTGAAGAAAATAAATATAAAAAGGTCTGTCAAGTACACCAGCAGCAGTGTGTGTGTGTGTGTGTGTGTGTGTGTGTGTGTGTGTGTGTGTGTGTGTGTGTGTGTGTGTGTGTGTGTGTGTGTGTGTGTGTGTGTGTGTGTATGTGTTTAGTGCAGGTAGAAGGTGCGGTGTGCGTCTTGTGTGTGTGTTCGTGTGTCTGTGTGTGTGCGTGTGTGTTGTGTGTGTGTGTGTGCGTGTGTGTCTGTGTGTGTGTGTGTGTGTGTGTGTTTGTGTGTGTGTGTGTGTGTGTGTGTCAGTGTGTGTATGTTTGGGTTTAGTGCAGAAAGTGCAGTGTGCTTGTGTGTGTGTGTGTGTGTGTGTGTGTGTGTGTGTGTGTGTGTGTGTGTGTGTGTGTGTGTGTGGTGTGTGTGTGTGTGTGTGTGTTGTGTGTGGTGTGTGTGTGTGTGTGCATGTTTTGAGTTAGTGCAGGTTGAAAGTTCAGTCACAAGTATAGTAGTGCAGGTGGAATGTTCAGTCGCAGATATGGTGGTGGGGGATGGGGGGGGGTTGTCAGTGGCCTTGCTGGCTAGAGGCTGACAGTGGGGGGGGGGGGGGGGGGGGGGGGGGGGGGGGGGGGGGGGGGGGGGGGGGGGGGGGGGGGGGGGGGGGGGGGGGGGGGGGGGGGGGGGGGGTGGGGGGGGGGGGGGGGCGGGGGGGGGGGGGGGGGGGGGGGTGGGGGGGGATGGGGGGTTGTCAGTGGCCTTGCTGGCTAGAGGCTGACAGTGGAGGGAGAGTGGGTTGAGTGTTCAGCATCTTGATCGCTTGGTGCATTGTGCTGCTCGCCAGCCGGGTGGTACGGGAACGGAGGCGCCTGTACCTCTTTCCAGAGGGCAGGAGGCTGAACAGTTTGTGTGCAGGGTGGCTTGTGTCTTTGATGATCATCAGTGCTTTCCGGGTGAGGCGTGTGGTGTAAATGTCCTGCAGGGAGGGGAGTGGTACTCCAATGATCTTCTTCGCTGTGTTCACAACACGCTGGAGTGTCTTCCTGTTTTTCTCCGTGCAGCTTCCTCCCCACACTGTGATGCAGTTGGACACGACGCTCTCTATGATTCCTCTGTAGAATGTTGTCATGATGGAGGGTGTAGCACTTGCCTTCTTTAGTTTGCGCAGGAAGTAGAGACGCTGATGGGCCTTCTTCGCCAGTGATGTAGTGTTGGTGGTCCAAGAGAGGTCGTCGCTGATGTGCACTCCAAGGAACTTGGTGCTGCTCACTCTCTCCACAGCATCGCCGTCGATGGTCAGTGGTGGCAGTTGTTTTTGGACCCTTTGGAAGTTGACAACAATCTCCTTGGTCTTGTTGACATTCAGCAGGAGGTTGTTGTCTTTGCACCATCTGGCCAGCAGGTCTACTTCTTCTCTGTAGTGAGTCTCATCGCCCTTGGTGATGAGGCCCACCAGTGTTGTATCATCCGCAAACTTCACTAGATGGTTAGTGCTGTGGGTCGTTGTGCAGTCGTGTGTCAGCAGCGTGAACAGCAGGGGGCTGAGAACACAACCTTGCGGAGCCCCCGTGCTCAGGGTCAGGGTGCTCGAGGTGTTGTTCCCTACCCGTACTGCTTGTGGTCTTTGCATCAGGAAGTCCAGCAGCCAGTTGCAGAGGGAGGTGCTGAAACCTAGTTTGTCCAGTTTTCTGATGAGTTGTTGTGGTATTATGGTATTGAATGCTGAACTGAAGTCAATGAACAGCATTCTCACATATGAGTCTTTATTGTCCAAGTGGGTGAGGGCTGGATGGAGGGCAGAGCAAATTGCATCCTCCGTGGATCGCTTGGCTCGGTATGCGAACTGGTAGGGGTCTAGGGTGGGGGGTAGGGTGGCTTTGATGTGTGACAGGACTAGCCGTTCGAAGCACTTCATGATTATGGGCGTCAGTGCTACAGGACGGTAGTCATTGAAGCATGATGGTGATGATTTCTTCGGCACAGGTATGATGGTAGCAGCTTTGAAAAGTGATGGGATGACTGCTTGCTCCAGAGAGATGTTAAAGATGTCTGTGAAGACATCCTTCAGCTCTTCTGCACAATCCTTCAACACTCGGCCTGGTATGTTGTCTGGGCCAGTTGCTTTGCGTGGGTTGATGGTGGCCAGTGTCCTCTTAACACTGGCAGAGGACAGGTAAAGGGGTTGATCATGGGGGGGAGGGGGAGTTTTCTGTGGGTGAGTGTCATTTTGTGCTTCAAAGCGGGCAAAGAAACTGTTCAGGTCGTTTAGCAGAGAGGTGTTGTTGTCACAGCTTCGTGGTGCAGGCTTATAGTCCGTGATGGCCTG
Source organism: Engraulis encrasicolus (assembly GCF_034702125.1). Lineage (NCBI taxonomy): Eukaryota > Metazoa > Chordata > Actinopteri > Clupeiformes > Engraulidae > Engraulis > Engraulis encrasicolus. Next base: position 4,110,018 of record NC_085864.1, read on the forward strand.
TATGCCCTGCCACAGGCTCTGTGCATCTCTGCTGTCTTTGAAGTGTGTTGTTATTTTGTCTGAGTATTCCTTTTTTGCTTTCCTGATGCCCTGGGACAGGTTAGCCCTTGCTGTCTTTAGGCCAGCTACGTCTCCTGCTCTGAAGGCTTTGTCTCTGGCCCTCAGCAGTCGGTGAACGTCTCCTGTGAACCATGGCTTCTGGTTGGCCCTGGTAGTGATGTGTTTTATTTCTGTAACATCATCGATGCATTTTGTGATGTAGGAGGTCACAGTGTCTGTGTACTCCTCAATGTCAATGTGATTGCTGTGGGTGGCAGTTGTTTTGAAAATGTCCCAGTCTGTGGTTTCAAAGCAGTCCTGAAGTCGTGAGATGGCTCCCTCAGGCCATTTTCTCACCTCCTTCTGAACTGGTTTGGTGAGTTTTGCCTTTTGTCTGTAAGCTGGCAGTAGCAGAATTGTCGTGTGGTCTGATGATCCAATGTGGGGGGGGGCTTTGCCTTGTATGCTCTCTTCTGATTTGTGTAAACGAGGTCCAGGGTGTTTTGTCCTCTTGTTGGGAAGTTGACATGTTGATGAAATTTTGGAAGTACTGTTTTGAGATTTCCGTGGTTGAAATCTCCTAGTACCACTGTGAAGGCGTCTGGGTGTGCATCTTGTTGTTCACTGATGCCCCGATGCAGCTCGTTCAGTGCCTCGCTTTTGACGCCATTGTTGTTGCTGGGTGGGAGGTAGACGGCGACTAATAGGATAGCGGATATTTCTCTGGGTAGATAGAAGGGTCGGCACTTGATAATCATGAACTCCACTCGTGGAGAGCAGTGCCTCTGTACTACCGTAGCATTATTGCACCAAGCATCATGTGTGTAGACACATATTCCTCCTCCTCGTTTTTTCTCTGCAAGGGCTCTGTCCGCTCGGTGGCACGTTAGTTGTTCCAGATGTAAAGCCGAATCGGGTATGCCGTCGTTCAGCCATGATTCGGTGAACACCGTAACGCAGCAGTTCCTCACGGTTTTGTTCGCTGATCTTAGTAGCCGTATGTCATCCATCTTATTGTCCAGAGATCTGACGTTTGCCAAGAGAATTGATGGTATTGCTGGACGAGTTGGGTTGGCTGCAAGCCGTGTCTCGACGCCACCTCGTTTGCCCCTTTTCCTAATTCTATGTACTGTAGTGTACAGTAAGCAAGCAGGGGTGATTAGCAGAGTGGGGCTAACAGTGAAGTCCCTGCTGTCTGCCTGTGTCGTTCTCCACAGACGCCTAATGAAGTTGAAAAGGGCTGAGCAGGGCCATGTGCTCCGTGCTCACAGCAAGAGTCCTTCTCTGTAAAGGCCGCCGTGAATTCATTTTGCCAAGTGCCCTTTGTGGAGAGTGACTGGGGGCCCAATCAGCGGAATAGGTGTCGCTGTCAAAAACCACGAGTCAGGGTGTCAGGGTGACTGAGCGATGCAGGGAGAGAGGGAGGGAGGGGGAGAGGGACACGGCTAGAGGAAGGGAAAGAGGGAGGGAGAGAAAGAGGGACAACGGGAAAGAATAGGGAGGAAGAAAAAGAGAAGAGGATGAAGAGAGAGAGAGAGAGAGGAAATGGACAGAGGGAGGGAGAGATGGATGGATGGAGAGGAAGAGGGGGCTGTTCCTTCCATCACTCCTTGAAATTACTATGCAGCATCTAGCTGACCGTTCCTGTGTTTGACCCCTCTGTCACTTTTGTTTTTTTGTTTTTTCCCCTCTCATTTTCTCAATTGCCCTCTCTTTCTCTCTCTCTCTCTCTCTCTCTCTCTCTCTCTCTCTCTCTCTCTCTCTCTTTCTTTCTCTCTCTCTCTCTCTCTCCTACAAGGTTACCCTGACCACCTGGTGTTCTCGGAGTTCCGCCGGCGATTCGACGTGCTGGCGCCGCAACTGACCAAGAAGCACGGACGCAACTTCATCGTGACCGACGAGAAGAGGGTGAGTGCCGCCTGGCCAACCGAGCCCAGTAAACACAAACACACGCACGCACGCAAGCACACACACACACACACACACACACACACACACACACACACACACACACACACACACACACACACACACACACACACACACACACACACACACACACACACACACACACATGCCCCTTCATCTCTCCTCCATCCATTCATTTCCTCTCTTACTCTTTCTTTCAATCTCTCATGCTCCCAACCCTTCTCTCTCTCTCTCTCTCTCTCTCTCTCTCTCTCTCTCTCTCTCTCTCTCTCTCTCTCTCTCTCTCTCTCTCTCTCTCTCTCTCTTCTCTCCCCGTCTCTGTGGTATAGAAGTCCCAGCTGTGTAATTGATTATGACTGTGCCGTGGGGTGAGGGTGCCATGCTGCTGATTAATAGACTGTGCTGAACGTGCGTCTCTGCCTCCTGCTCTCTCACACACACGCACAGACACGTACATTCATGTATACACACAAACACACACACACACACACAAACACACAAACACAGATACGTACACACATACATATGTACGTAGAAACATACAGTACATGCATACATTACATACATACTACATACATAGACATACTGTACGTACATTTATACACACTATGCACACGCTTGCATCCAACTCTTGACAGACCACAGAAACACAACATAACACGGTACACTGACACAGGCACACGCAGGCACACACACAGACACATACACACACACACAGATATTCACACCCCGAGTGTGCAGCCCCGTGACTGAGCTATAAAGCCCCTCTTAATCGTAGGTATCAGGCCCCCAGACTTCACCCCAGACTTCATCCAGCATCTGCAAGAACGCTAAACACAGAAGAGAGAGAGAGAGAGAGACAGAGAGAGAGAGAGAGACAGAGAGAGAGAGAGTGTAGAGGAGAATCTTCACACACACACACACACACACACACACACACACACACACACACACACACACACACACACACACACACACACACACATACACATACACATACACACACACACACACATTCTCTGCATACACACACACTATACTTTGCGCACACATACACGCACACGCACACACACACACACACACACACCCTTCCTTTGCATGGATCAATGCGTGGCTCCCGGGCGGGAGGCATATATTTTGGCTCAGATTTATGAGAGGAATTAGCCGTATTGACATAGCCATAGTTGACCTTTTCAAGTTACTGCAGGCGGCCCTCTCCCCCCACCGAGAAAATGAGCTTAGCAAGGGGCACATGCGAACACACACTTTGCCAGACACACATACACACACACACACACACACACACGTGCGCACAAACACACACAGAAATTAGACTCAGGCACACATTGTAGACACACACACAAACTCACAAAAATAAACAAACACATAGACAGACGACACATACACACTCACATAAAAACACATAAAGACATGCATTTCCCTCTCTCTCTCTCTCTCTCTCTCTCTCTCTCTCTCTCTCTCTCTCTCTCTCTCTCTCTCTCTCTCTCTCTCTCTCTCTCTCTCTCTCTCTCTCTCTCTCTCTCACACACACACACACACACACACACACACACACACACACACACACACACACACACACAAAGTGTTCTGTGGACTGATGCTGCACAGACAGACAGAGGATGATGGTAGGTGTAAAGTTATAAAAGAGTAGAGTATAGACTGAGTCGCTGCAGAGTTGGCTACACAAGTAGACGTCCTGCCGAGAGGATGAGAGGGGGAAGAGATTTCTCCCAGCTCATCTTTCACTAGGATATATACAGACGGGGCTGGGTTGAGATGGATACAGCTGAGAGGTGGGATGGTCAATTGCCATTGAGGGGCATTAGTCTATTTTATTGTTTTAATATTATAGCTGACAGGCACATACAGACAGACAGATGGACACCGACGGGAAAAGAAATAAAGACAAAAATATAGAACAAGACAAATGTGAGGAAAATAGAAAGGAACAAAAGCAGTCACCATAGTGGTTCGCACAGTATCTCTCTCTCTCTCTCTCTCTCTCTCTCTCTCTCTCTCTCTCTCTCTCTCTCTCTCTCTCCCCCCTCCCTCTCTCCCTCCCTGTCCCTCTGCTCACTGTCACTACTCTTGTTCATCCACTAAGACCTCGGACCAGATGCCATGGCCCAATCCCAGCTATTTCCTTTGGCCCACTTTGTCTTGCTTGTTTCTTTTGTTGTAAGGCACAGGGGTATTTGATCTTTTATGATGCCACTTTCAAAGAGATGAAACAAGGGTACAGACAGGCACACAATCACACACATGCACACACACACACACACTCACATATGTTACAGTACACACACACTCACATACAGTACACACACACAATCACATACTTTCGTACTCTCATTTTGTCTCACACACAATAATGTACATGTACCCACACACACACACACACACACACACACACACACACACACACACACACACACACACACACACACACACACACACACACACACACACACACACACACACACACACACACACACACATTGTTCTCACTAGCACACACACACCTGGAGCACACCACACGACACACCATTTTATTCCCACTTGACCCTGGTGTGTTTGTCTCCTCAAGTCCCCTGTGCAGCTGTGCTGGAGAGCGGGAACAGGATGTCAGCAGCTAGCTAGCTGTTGCCATAGCGCCACATTCATCTATTATACCACGCTCTCTTGAGGCGGCGCTAGCTGTCGATCTGTCCCAGCTCTGTCTGGCTGTCTGTCTGGGTTTATATCTCTCCCTCTCCTCTCCCTACTGTATATCCATCCATCTGTATTCAGCCTTTCATCTTTTTTATCACATTGATCCCTTCATCTGTCCGCCTGTCTGTCTTGTCCGTGTGTCGTTGCATCTTCTCGGCTGGCGACTGATCCCTCTCTTTCCTCTTGTGTGTGTGTTATTGCAGGCGGTGCAGGAGCTCCTGGAGTCTTTAGAGTTGGAGAAGAGCAACTACCACATGGGACTGAGTCGGGTGAGTAATGGGCTATCCTACTAAGAACTAAAGACTTGAGGTTAACTTAGAATAGAGTGAAGAACTTAACTCAGAAACGGAAGAAGGCACCTTTTTCTTTTTTTGTTTGTTTGTTTTTTTGGGGGAGGGGGTTGGGCCATGTCTACAAAGCAACATGTGTGGACTGTGTGTGAATAAGCTGAGACAATAAAACCAACCTTGTGAAGTAATACAGCTTTTCACAAATTGGCGACCACAGACAAAGTGATATTGAGATCACTTTCAGAATTATTTATAAACTATAGCAACACCTGTAATCTAAACAGCATTGATCAGATAGATAGGATGGCACACATTCTAATAGTGGTATACATCATGTTATTACAGTACCCTTTGTTCTTGTGCACTCTCAAATTTGTATTGACTGTAAATATAGGCTAGTTCATGTTCTGAAGAGACCTTTAGCAAGGCCACTGTCAGCTAAGACTGGATCTTGTTTGTCAATCATCAGAGCCTGTTCAGTGCTGCCTGGTACTGATTCTGTTAGCGTGCGAGTCCATAGTTACACACATACTGTGTTCCCCTCTTTCAAACTGCATTTTGTATATCCCTACAGAGCTCAGACATGAAGACCTCAATCAATTTTTATCGATTCCGTTGCTTGGCATTAACATACTTGTGCTGGGGCCGTACAGTAGGCAGGGCTGGGCAGACCACACGTGTGAGGCTGAGAGTCCAGCCAGCTAGTCAGGCAGGCAGGCAGCGGACGTTATGTGCGCAAGCCAGACAGATGGTATGATTTCCATTTAGATAGCGATGTGACATTTCGTGGCGGCGGCGCTCGGCACTAAGACAGGCTTTATAGAGGACGAGCTCCAGTGGATGGAGTGGTCTTCTCTCCTCCAGTGGGCCCGCGCGGCTATGAGGCCAAGCCAAGGCCAGAAGGCAAGCTCATATCTCTCTCTCGCTCTCTCGCTCTCTCTCTCTCTCTCTCTCTCTCTCTCTCTCTCTCTCTCTCTCTCTCTCGCACACAAGTACTCTCTCTCTTTCTCTATCTCTCTCTCTCTCATTCTTGTTATCTCTCTCTCTCTCTCTCTCTCTCTCTCTCTCTCTCTCTCTCTCTCTCTCTCTCATCTAAGCCTCTCTGGAAGAGCCGTTTTTCCATGGGCCAGCAGTCTTCCCCTCTTCCTCTTTCCCCCTCCTCTCCTTGCCATACTCGCTCCACCACTGCCTCAGTACCCCCTGCACGTCTTGTTGTTGGCAGCACGGAACCGTGACTTTTGGCAGGCCCTCGTTGGCGAGCCCACTCGGAGCGAAAGAGACAATTAAGCGTTACTCATCCTTCCCATGCCCAGCCAGCCAGCGTGCATCCAGAACTATCACCCACCAAACAACCAGGCACCCATCCGTCATCCCTGTAGCGCTCGTTCTCCCACCCCGATCACCAGGACTTCCAATCAGGCCAAAGGACAGGACACTCCCTGGATCCCCCCCGCGACCCAGGCAGCCTTTCCAAGTTTCTATTCCGTTCCCCCGTTACCAGGCTTCTCCAAGTTCTTTCCATTCTCCCACTTAACAATCTCCCAACGATGAAAGCCGAGTCTGTGCCTCTCTTTTGTTGTTTTCCTCGCACACCGTCTCTCTCTGTCTCGCTCTCTCTCGCTCTCTCTCTCTCTCTCTCTCTCTCTCTCTCTCTCTCTCTCTCTCTCTCTCTCTCTCTCTCTCTCTCTCTCTCTCTCTCTCTCTCTCTGTGACTCTCTCTCTCTCTCTGACTCCCTCTCTCTCCCTCATCCCCTCTCCCTGTCTTTGTGTCTCTCTCCTCTTCGCACAGAGAAGGGCAATTGATTTTGGCAGGCGCCGGCTCAGTGTCTTTGTTCGGCGCTCTCTGCCTTGGCACAAGCCGATAAAACCACAACAAACACTAATCAGCCCCAAAGTCCCACAACAGACCCTCCTTCCTTTTTTCTTTTTTCTTTTGTCTCGTTTTTTTTTGGTAAGAAAGGCAGCTTGGGTGTGTGCGTGTCTGCGTGTTGGTGTGCGTCTTGAAACACTAGGAGGCTGGGGCGGAGGAGGATAAAGTGTCAAAAAGAGCGACAGCGGGATTAATAACTGATTAGCCAAAGTTTGGAGAAGAAGAGATGCCAAGGACCGCGGGAGGACAGCGAGTTATTTGGACCAGAGTTGTCATTGGAAGTTAATTGTGCGAGTTAAAATTGTTATTTGAATCATAAGCAGAGGTGTCTGTGGGTCACGCAGTAGAGAGAGTCCATAGACCTACGTCGCCTGTGAACACTCCAAAATGCAAACCAGTTTCTGACCGACCAACTGCCATATCAGCGTAGTGACTGCACCAGAATGCAGTTATTTGAAATGAACATTCAAAATGGATAGACCGGTCCTTGTGTTCCAACACACTAGAATATAATTTTATTATTGGTGATGTTTACTTTTGTTTTGGTACTGGTGAATAAGGATTTCTCATTGGCTTTTCTCTGAGGTACAAAAGGTACTTTGCCACTATATGCCCTCTCTCTTGCACCTGCTGTGTATTGGAATAGCAAAAATGTACAGTTTGTGTTTTCTTGCATAGTTTAATCTGCCTTCATGGCCTTCCAGTTGTCCGCTTAAGCAAGTTACTGGTATGCAATACTAAAGCAAAGAAAGCTCCCGCACACTGTTCACATTTGCATGGTTTACTGCAACGTTTCGGTCTACTGACCGAATTGCTTGAAGTCAGTAGACAGAAACGTTGCATTAAACCATGCAAATGTGAACAGTGTGCGGGAGCTTTCTTTGCTTTAAAGTGTATATCGCAGGTTAACCACTACTTTGGATCAATGTGTACACACTGTATTCAATAAATGATCCACATATATAAGTCCCTCCAAAAACGATGTTAAACAACGATTTTTGTTGTTTGTTGTGGCAAATGTGGGTTTAACCGTAACCTGGCGACTACGTCAGGCGAGGCCATGGGTGAACGTTCTAATTTTATTTGCCTGGAATTACATAGGCGAGGTGACGATATAACGGCCGTGGCCTGCAGGCCTGTAATAGAAATCGCAACTGTAATCGTGCGGTTTTTCTCATGCAGGGCATTGTAACAACTTCCGAATGATTTTGTAACTTTTGGCCAACTAGTTTTAGTAGAAATGCTATTCATGCAGGGTTGCAAATTCTATGCGACATGGGCTTCTTTTTTTTTACTAGTCCCTTCATATTTTTGGGCTTGCTTTTAATCATGTTTAATGAACTGCCAATATCGTGTCAGCTAAATGCAATAGGCTACCTAAATTACAAACAGCACAAACGGGAAATGATCTGCGTAGCCTAAAATGTGGTGCTATTCGCCCGACTGGGGAGGGACTGTCCATGGTGCTGAAATCGCGTCAAACTTTTCCAAGGTGCAAAACAGTAGGCTAAAGTAGGCCTATACCACCCGAGTCATGTCGCTGTTGTAAAAATCACATTTTCAATTTCCTTTGACTGTTCTATAGAATTACATGCAACTTCAATAAAGGTCACCCACATGCGTATCACAAATCAATAGCATAGGTAACCCACGCGGCGGCGGGACTATTTCGGTTAACCTATATTCCTTGAAAAAAAAAAAAGTCCGAGTGTCACAAAAAAACTACACTGTCCGTAATTATAGGCCTACCAAACGAAATTATCCAATAGAAGAAATCAAGTCTTCAGTTTCAATAATCCACGTTGTGTGGCGCAAATGTAGCGCCTTCCAAGTCTCTCGCGGCCAAAAGTGACTAAGCTCACCTCTGATGATATAGCCTAGGCCTACTTATGTTCCAGGTTACTCACGGCACTGAGACGATGCAGGATAATCCATGGAAAGTCTTCAAGTAATCCAAACAGAGCGATTCAAGCAAGACAGTAAAACAACAATAGTCGCCAGATCAAACATAAATAGATAGGCCAATGTAGATTTGGTATGACGTTTGATAAAAGCATCTCATTCAGATGGCCAGGGAGAGAGGCAAACAATCTTTCAACAGCGTTGGCTGGAGCCTTCGAGTAGAGATCTTTTCAGTCTCTATTTTCCTACTACGCGCGTTGGATCCATGTTTTTAGATGCGTCCCAGCATCTCTATAAAAGGGTAGGCTATGTCTGTCCGTCCGTCTGAAACGCGTTCTTCAAATTGTTCCCTTCTGTGTCCACAAGGTGGGAGAGTTGACTATTTGGTCCGGAGCACGCAGCTGATTGCATTGTGAGACAAGTGCAGCGCGAGTACAATGAAAGTGCTGCTGCATTGAATAAGAAGCAGTGATAACGCGCCAGTTGCCCTAGCCAGGACAACTTAGGGGGCATTCAATTTTCGGCATTATTTTGCGTTTGGGCCGTGGGAGGCAACTTCGTTTCGTTTTCACCAATACCACTGTGAAGTGATGTTCTCGGACGTAGGCCCTATTGCAAGGGAGGTTCATTCGTTTTCTGCTGACGGCCGTGTGGACCGCACAGGTGCTTTCCGCTGTGCCCAGACAGATTGCTTTGCAGTCGTTTGAATTTGGTAATCTCTGGCACTCTTACAATGCAGCCGACTGCTTTGCACCTTGCCGTTAAAAAGTTTGGAGCGAATGATTCACCCAAACGGTTTTATTTATTTATTATTTTGTCGCTGTTTACATTTTTTCCCACTTGGACATGATGCTGAAATGTCGTGATAGACCTAGCCTACTAAAGGTTGATACTAACAATGTCTGGTAATTTGTAGTGTAGGCCTACTTGAAATTTGAAATCACATGGTAGGCCTACTTCTCCAAATTCAAGCTTTCGAGACTCGCACTTTGAGGCAAGCGCAATCATCGTACCCCCCCCCCCCCCCCCCCGCCCCCCATTTTTTTTTTTTTGGCATAGTTCGAACACTGGTTTTTACTGCCTCACGGTCACATGGCACCCTGTAGTGGTCATGATATAATATTGCCAAAGATATTTATTTTATACCCGTAAGGTATAATTCAATCACACAATGTACAGAATGCAGGGCTAACACTACTGCGGGCTACTGAATGGACTCGCCTGACGTCACACAATAGATTATAATTCTTTCTAACATGTTACTGAAAAGACACACTTTTCCCCATTATATTTAATTTTCTGATGCCCTGTTGCATGAAAAAAATGATGGATAATTGTTCAAGTGGTAGAACTATCAAAGGAAGTCCCTTATTTTGAATAAAAATTAACCTGAGATATACACTTTAACGTTGGTCACCTAGGGGTTCCACTCCTACGCACCTGACCAAGGAGGTGTGCAAGAATTCTTCACTTGCTAGAATGCAATACACCATAGGTCAACTATTCAGTCAAGTCACCTGTGTTACAAGGGAAATGTCAGGATCTTTCATTTTCACTCAGTCTGGAATGCACACCTCTAACGGCTGATGAGACTTCTTCAAATTACATCTGTGTAAGCCCCTCCACTTGGCGGCCATCTTGGCGACGCCTCGGAGCAGCTATTTTTGGCTATTTTCACTATATTTTGCATCTGTGCATGAGCAGCATTTGCTTGTGAGATGATTGGTGAATGCAAGTACAGCTCAGTTGACAATTGGCTCTTTTTGCCTGAAAGGTGGGAGATGTGCAAGCACACACCACATTGGTGCTACGAATCACCCCGTTTCATTTGGCTGTCTTAAGTCTTTCATCTCATGTAGAGTGTCTCTGACTTTTTTCTTATACATGGAGACTGATCAATTGAGGTGAGTGAGTGAGCGTGATGGATTGCCTCGACATTGAGAAGAAATTCCCAGAAAAAAAACCTTGATCAATCCCTGACTTCTGACCCTTCCCCCTCTGATGGCTTTGAAGCTTGCATCTATTCTGCATGTGCCCAAACAACAAGTGCCATCACCTGGCTTAGAAGCGATGATGCCACTCTCTGACCCAACACCCTCCTATGCCCGTCTCTCAACCACCACCACCACCACCCCTACGTCCACACCCCCCCATCGTATTCTCCTCCAGGCTCGAACTGGAATGTTCCGGGCCTCCCTGTTACCATGGTGACGAGGGAGAGTTCGCCCTCCGACCTCCTGGGCGAGGGGGACCCTTGTTCTGCGCGGCTGGCTGGGCCCGACCTTCTGCTGCTGGGGGGACACAGGAACAAACCATCCAATCAATCTCAGGCAGTGCCCACGCAACCACGTGTGTGTGTGTGTGTGTGTTTGTGTGTGTTTGTGTGTTTGTGTGTGTGTGTGTGTGTGTGTGTGTGTGTGTGTGTGTGTGTGTGTGTGTGTGTGTGTGTGTGTGTGTGTGTGTGTGTGTGTGTGTGTGTGTGTGTGTGTGTGTGTGTGTGTGTGTGTGATATGAAGACTGCAAGGCGCGATTGGTAATAAGAAAAGACCTCCTCGCATGTGCGGGTGCTCTCTATACTGTCTTAGCAGTGACAAACAAACACACACACACACACACACACACACACACACACACACACACACACACACACACACACACACACACACACAAAATGCACACTCACTCATGCGCCCGCACATGCATATAGATACACATACACACATGCGCACGTATATGCTCACGTATATATACACATTCAGACATAGAGCCACACATACACACAAGATGGCACACTTGCATGTGCACACAAACACACATACAGATGTAGAGATACACACACACACACACACACACACACACACACACACACACACACACACACACACACTGCATCCATATTGCCGCCCAGTTTCATCATCATGAACATGTTGAGCGTGGGCGACGGATCTATCAGACCGGCAAAAAGTATTCTCTCTCTCTCTCGCTCTCTTTCTCTGTCTCTCTTTTTTATTTATCTCTTTCTCTGTCTCTGTCTTTCCCCTCTTCTCTCCTCCCCTCTCCTCTCCTCTCCCTCTCCTCTCACTCTCAGCCTTACCAATATGATGTAATCTCTCTCCAAGCCAGAGCATGAAAGGGACTCTTCTCGTTTTGCCGCGATCCTCACATGTCGTGTACCATACAAATATATTTTCACAGACGCTCTGTTTTTTTTGTAATGCACCCTCAATGGCCAGAGAAAAGTCAGTAAGAGCGGGCTGAGGTGGGTTGGGTTGGGGTGTTTTTTGGGAGGGGGGGGTCGGGGGGGTTATGGAGCAAGTCGAAGGGGAAATGAGAAACTGCTTAACAGCTTTAAAAAGCATGAGGCCTGCAGGCACAACTGACTGTTGCTTCAAGACGTAGGTCGACCACACACACACACACACACGCGCACGCACTGTACAACACACATACTGTACACACATCGATAGGACTCGGGATGTAATTTGCTAAGTGCTGTGGATGAAACGGTCAGGGAGATGTGAACAATTCGCACCTCTCTGTATTTTGCCTTTCCTTCCCTTTTTTTCCCAATTTGAAAACGTATTTATTTTTCTGTTCATTCATTCTGCTCTCGTTCCCAGCAGCATAGTGGAGGGGTGATTGGCGGTAGGAGGATGGGTGGGTGGTTATCGGGGCAGGACCGGCACTAGGTATAGACAGACAAGCCGCTGGCCTAGGGCGGCAAATTTGTTGGGGGAACCCGAAGGCCCCACCGAATTAGAACGACAAGTGAAATGAAACATGAAACTTTACATTGACAGTGATGATTATCCATGGGCTTTTTAGTATACCGGTATGCATTATGTAGGCTAGATTAGATTAGCTAGATCAGATGTGCTCGATCAGATATACAATTTGTAAATGCAGGGAAAGGAAAGGGGGTGTTCGCCTAGGGCACCAGATTGACTAGAAACGGCCCTGTTTGTCGGCAGTGAGTACACCGTTCGGAACGGTAGCCACCGGAGTTTCACCCCAAGGCGGATCAATAGCTATTCAGCCCCGCACGATGGATCAGGGGGGAGTTTCATAACGCACGCAGTGTTATTCACCCATCTCTGATCTGACGGAGGAGTGTTTCACTGGGGCCTTTTAATAGGAATGAACATGGAGGAGGAGGAGGAAGAGGAGGAGGGGGAGGAGGTAGATGGAGGCAGATGGCTGTAGAAATGGAGGTGAAGGCAGTTGGAGAGGCTTCTGAGTAGAGGGGGTATTGGAGGAAGAGGAGGAGGAGTAGGAGGAGAAGGGAAGGAGGCAGGGGAGGAGGAGGTAGATGAGGCAAAGGTGGTATGGATGGCAGCAGAGAAGGCAACAAGTGGGAGGGGCCTTGGAATAGATAGAGTATTACAGTAGGACGAGGAGGAAACGGAGGAGGAGGTACTGTAGATGAGGTGGCAGCGGAGGTGGTACGGATGGGGACAGAGGAGGAAGAGAGGAGTCAGAGGTGTTGGAGGTGGAAATGAAGGCAGATGGAGATGCCTCTAGTGGAGGCGGTGGCTGAGGGTGAGGCAGTGGAGGTAGAAGTGGTAGAGGGGGTGGTGGAGACAGAGGTGGTGGATAGGGAGATATTGTGTCAATGGAATAAAGTCCTTTGTATAGTCAGCATAGTGTAATAGCTGTAGCGGTGGAGGTGTTAGAGGTTGTCACGGCTCATACAGAGTTGGGGAGCACCGGTTACTCCAGAGCAAAGTTTCTCAACCTTTTTTGAACAAACGCCCCCTGGACCTGATCATAAGCCTCCCAACGCCTCTTAACCACATCATATGCCTGCCAACGTCGCCCTTAGTTTAAAATGAAATGGACTAAATGAAATAACCCCCCGCCCTGCATTTGGAGCTTACCAACCCTCCTCTCAGTTGCCTCCTTTTCATATGTGCCATATAAATCCCTCAGCATTGTAACTGCAGTGTGATATGTGAGCTCAACAAAAAGTGCGGCAACATGGCAGCAGAGTACTATGGTAGAAAGCAAATGGATTGGAAATATCCATAATTTCCGATAAGCATCAGTGCTGTTTTATAATGGTCCAGGGCACACAGCATTTTAAAAGGCAGCGAGAACAGACAAATGCTGATTTGTACAGCTTTCAGGCATGGCCTTTTGTTTAAAATAAATGTGCTTTTTAGTAGCCTTCGGAGATATGACTAAGTGTACCATTGTATTATTGTTTTATAAATTGTCTGTACAAAAAAATACATTTTGTGTTAAAGTATTTAAATTTTAAAAATAATAATCTCTCTCTCTCTCTCTCTCTCTCTCTCTCTCTCTCTCTCTCTCTCTCTCTCTCTCTCTCTCTCTCTCTCTCTCTCTCTCTCTCTCTCTCTCTCTCTCTCTCTCTCTCCCACTTCTCCCCCCTCTCTACATCTCTCTTCTCCCTCTCTTTATCCTCCTCCTCCTCCTCCTCCTCCTCCTCAGGTGTTCTTCAGGGCGGGTATCCTGGCTAAGCTGGAGGAGCAGAGGGACCTCCAGACCAGGAGGAACATCACCCTCTTCCAGGCGGCATGCAGAGGCTTCCTGTCCAGGCAGGCCTTCAAGAAACGCAAGGTGAGTTCAGAGTGGAGAGAGAGAGAGAGAGAAAGAGAAAGAGAGAGAGAGAGAGAGAGAGAGAGAGAGAGAGAGAGAAAGAGAAAGAGAGAGAGAGAGAGAGAGAGAGTTGTGTATCGGTGTGTGTTTGTCAAGAAGCTCAGGCTGAGCTGTTTCTCAAGGGGAGTAACCAGAGAGGTCATATTGACATCGCTGGCAGTGATGCATGAAACTGCTGTCTTTTTTTTTCTTTCTTTCAGATTCTCCCATTGTAAAGTGTTGTGCGTCCGATATGGTGGCTATTTTATGGTGGTTATTATTAATATATTGTTGAGGCGCCACAAAGATATTCTGATTCCTCCCTTTAGAAAATCTCTGGTACAAGTTCTTGCATGGAAAAATATACATAGTTAAAAAGCATATCTTGTGGGAAGAGTTGGGCCTAGTCTACTGCATGTTCTGTCTCTACATGCACTGGGTGAGTTGAGCGTGAAGAGCGGAGAGTCCAGACTATAGAGTGTTTAATGTATGTGTATGCACCTCACGCACTGGCCTGCACTGTCTCCTGGCACCCGTCATCCACCGCTGTTTTGCAATTCTGGTTGAAGTCTTTTGGCCATATTTTTCGGTTGTGAATATTTTGGCTGACTGTCTGCTGGTTTTTGTTTTTTTGTCTCTACTCTTTTCAAAAATGTTCCTCTTAAGACGGTTGTTGTCAGGTTATTTATTTATTTTTCTGAAGAGTTTAATGTGTCACCCCCCATCACATGCTGTGGGTGTTAAGATGCATGACGCACACTTGGAAGTTCTCTCCATTTCAAGTGCACTTTGAGGGTTCTCCTTTTCACTTTTCCCTCGTTCATTCTGATGGTCCTATGGTAGAGTGCATCAGAATTTCATCACACAGCGTGACCTCTCGATCCTCTCTCCCTTTCTCTCTCTGTCACACACACACTCACTCACACACACACACACACACACACACACACACACACACACACACACACTTCCATTCTCCATTTTCTTTCACCCTCTCTCACAAACTATCCTCTCTCTGCATGTCCCATCTTTCTCTCTCTCTCTCTCTCTCTCTCTCTCTCTCTCTCTCTCTCTCTCTCTCTCTCTCCCTCTCCCTCTCCCTCTCAAACCCTCTCTCTATCTATCTATCTATCTCTCCCTCTCTCCCTCTCTTTCTCTCTATCTCTCTCCCTCTATCTCTGGCTTCATCTCTGTCCTGAGTGGTCAGATAGCGGTTCCATCTCCTGTTCTCGTGGGATCCGCAGCCTCTCCGCTGGGTCCCCTCCATCAGGGCCCTATCGATCTGCCCTGCCCGCCCGCCTGCCTGCCTGCCTGCCTGTCACTGCCCTACGCGCTCTGCACTGTCCATTAGTTTTCTATTTTTTTCCATTGTCCCCCACCCCACCCCACCTCGCTCCTCACGCTGCCACCCATTCTTTCAATCTCTGTTCAATGCACTCTCTTGCTCGCGTTCTCTCTCTCTCCATCTATGTTATCTATCGTTCTCTCTTGCTTGCTCTCTCTCTATCACATAGATGGGCACACACACGCTGTCTCTCTATCTCTCTCTCCTCTCTCTCTCTCTCTCTCTCTCTCTCTCTCTCTCTCTCTCTCTCTCTCACTCACTCACACACACACACACACACACACACACTGTTTTTTTTCACTCAGCCTCTCAGCCTTTTTTTCTCGTTGCCTCTCTTGTGCCTCTTTTTCCCTTTCTCTCTCTCTCTCTCTCTCTCTCTCTCTCTCTCTCTCTCTCTCTCTCTCTTTCTCCCATTCATCCCGCTTTTCACTGGATTTAGCTCTCTGCCATGGTGCACTCTGCCCTCGCCTCTCCACTGAACGTCCATTCATCCACCCAGCCACTCTCCACTCTCCACCTCTCCCTTGTACTGTATGTACCATCCCCTCCATCTCAATATGACGCCCACCTCAACCCACCCATCCTCTCTCCTCCCACACCCCTCGCCCCTGCATGTGCATGCATCACCCCTTCTCCACACACCCCTCTCCACTCTGTCCCCTCACCCCTCGCCCCTGCATGTACATGTATCACCCCCTCTCCACACACCCCTCTCCCCCTCTCCACTCTGTCCCCCTCTCCCCCTCTCCACTCTGTCCCCCTCTCCCCTCGCCCCTGCATGTGCATGCATCACCCCTTCTCCACACACCCCTCTCCCCCTCTACCCTCTCCACACACCCCTCTCCCCTCTCCCCCTCTCCCCCTCTCCCCCTCTCTCCACTGCATGTACATGTACAAACCCTGTATGTCCTCCCCCTCTCCCCTCTCTCCTCTACCCACTCCCTCTCCCCTCTTCCCCTCTCTTCCCCACTCCGTCTCCCCCCTCCCTCGCCCCTATCCGTCCCCTGGCCCTGCCGATGCATTCGCACTGCCGCGTTGTGTTACGTGTTAGGGCCTGGCCCGCCGAGCAGTAGCTGTTTGGAGAGCGTCCATACTCCACTGCTGGCCAGGACTAACAGCTGGCGGCTGCTCCCCTGCTCAGGGCATCCCAGGCAGTCCAGCGGAGGCAGCAGAGGGAGCAGCATGGAAGCTTAGTGTATTTATGTGGTCCCAAACAACGCTTTGACCAACCAGGAGGTCTTCTTCAGATTCCACAGATTCCTCCGTCAACTGAACATTGAACTTGCCTTTATCCTGCACCTTGACTGGGGATGTGCACAATATTTTCACCCTGTCTGGAAGCTGAGCACCTCTGTCTACCGATGACTTGGTCTGGACGTCCCAAGCAATGTATCAGTAGCGAGTTACAAGAATCCATTGGTATCTTTCCAGCTGTAAGGGCATTCACGTGACCCCCCCTCACCAGGGTTGTGTGAAAGAACACCTCACAGTGGCCCTATCCATCAGACTGGCAGGTTACCCGCCTGGTTAAATTGAGGGCCCCTTCCTGACGGACATCCAGGACGGACATCTCTACCGCTGCAAACCATCTGACTGTTGGACTAATGGACATCTACGTGACCCCACCAGGATAGTGCACGCACACTAGTCAAAACAGACCTGCAGCTGGCTGGATGGTTGACTGACTGGTCTCTGTAATGGGCTGCTGTTGAGAACATCAAGGGTTTTTATGCTGCTGCTGCCACCAAGCTCTGACGGATGTTATCTCTAGGCCTACTGTATGACTGTGTGTCTTTCAGCCACTTCAGCCTACAGATATTCCTCAGCCTCTCTCTGTGATTGCTGTCGACTTGCTTTTGAGCCTGTGCTTGGCTTTGTTCTCTTGGAGCGCGGAGATCCCGCTGGTTCTTAATCATTAAGAGCATCGTCGGTTGTTTTTGTAAGTACTGGAAAAAGGGGGCTGAGGCTGGTGGAGGGTGGTGGCTGGTGGATGATGCTCATGTTAGTTTTGGTGGAGAGTGTGTGTGTGTGTGTGTGTGTGTGTGTGTGTGTGTGTGTGTGTGTGTGTGTGTGTGTGTGTGTGTGTGTGTGTGTGTGTGTGTGTGTGTGTGTGTGTGTGTGTGGTGTGTGTGTGTGTGTGTGTGTGTGCGTGCGTGCGTGCCTGCGTGCCTGCGTGCCTGCGTGCCTGCGTGTGTGTGTGTCGTGCGTGTGTGTGCGCATGTGTGTGTCGTGGGTGGTAAAGTGGTAGTGTAGGTGGCAGCCGGCTGGCTCTCCGCTGAGTTTAAAGAGTGTCGCTTTCCTTGGCCACGGCTAATGAAATGCCTTTTGAGTGCACAGAGACGATGGATGGCAGGCAGGGTGGTGGAGTAATGGCATGTTTTTCAAAGAGACTCCTGATATGAAGCTCTACTGGCTTGAGCTTATGTAAGGGCCCAATAGATAGGCTTGCTCTGTGTAGCGGCCGCGTTGTGAAGAGGAGCTTTCTCATGTAGCGGCAATGACGGCTGGCAGGCTAGGTTTCATAAGGGCAAATCCGCCGTGTGCATTTTTCAGATGTCTCGCTTTTGAATTTCGCCGCACTGATATGAATAGTCCATCATTCGCTATTCTTTGATGAAAAGAAATCTCTCGAGTTATCTTTTTTAAAATACGGATTGAAACTTCTGAAGCACTCTAAGGTTATAATGTAGAGAACCTGTTCATTTTCTTAGCATGTATGTGCGTGTATCTATCTCTCTGTGTGTTTGTATGTGTGGGTGTGTGCATGTGTGTGTGCATGTGTGTGCGTGTCAGGCCATAGGCTGCTGTGAATCCTCTCCCTGGCCTACATTGAGGGATGATTCAGCGCTGCATCTGTGCTAGGGTGCTAAACGCTTGCGCGGGCCAGAGGGCTGTAGAGGGCTGTATGCGCTGGCATGCTCCCGGCCCATTAGCATCTCCGTGTCACCAAGACGTCATTGGAATGGCCCTCGGAGGGGGGTGACATCGCCTTGACACATTCAGAGAATTCATCTCACACACAGTTCAGGGACGGGTGTTGAGTGTGTGTGTGTGTGTGTGTGTGTGTGTGTGTGTGTGTGTGTGTGTGTGTGTGTGTGTGTGTGTGTGTGTGTGTGTGTGTGTGTGTGTGTGTGTGTGTGTGTGTGTGTGTGTGTGTGTGTGTGTGTGTGTGTGTGTGTGTAGGTGCATGCATGCGTGCGTGTGCGTGTGTAGGTGCATGCGTACATGTGCGTGTGTAGGTGCATGCGTGTGTGCAGAAACTGACACTTAAATGTGCTGCCTTTTTAAAGAGCTCCTAGGAGCCTGACAGAAGCAGCTCTTCAGCTGAGCTTCCCCTTCAGCACAGGACTACTAGCTGTCAGACTGCACAAGTCAGCTTCGCCACCCCCTCCATCTCCCTCTCTCTCCTTCCTTCTTAATTGAATAAGGAAGTGGATGGATAGTTGAGTGGGTGGCTTAGCGTAGGTAAGATGGGCACTTTTTCCTTGACAAAATCACAAATTTGGTGCCACTTTAGACCAGGTGAAGAAGAGGTGAGTGAAGACTAGCTTCAGAGCATGGAAAGCTATGGGAAAAAGCTACCATTTATCCTTTCCGTCCGTTCGCCAAAGTAACAGATTGCAATGATTAACTCATCTCTAAACCAAGGGCGAGTACATTTATGCGATTTCCTGATGGAAACAAATTGTTTGGTCGCAACATGGTGCAACATTCTGCAACAGGTCTTCTGGATTGTCTCCTCCCATTTGGTGGAGGTGTTAAATTACTCATCCAATGGGCAAAAAACAGCACAACGAATCTCGCTCTCTGCTTCCGTAAAGTAGGTTCAAGTAGACTCTCACCAGAGAACAGGGTGTTCAGCTCATACCGTACGTATGGTTGTGTTGAATTAGCTCTATTTCTAAGTTCCGTGCATTTAATGCTCATTCGTGGTTAAATTGTACTTGTTACAGCTGCTTTGAGAGCACAGACTATGCTAGGTGGTTACTTTCACAATCAAACGTGTGCATGCACGCACACACACACACAGACACACACACAGACACACACACCCTCACACACACACACACACACACACACACACACACACACACACACACACACACACACACACACACACACACACACACACACACACACACACACACACACACACACACACACACACACACACACACACACACACCAATGTCATCTTAACACCACAAGGGACTTGCTCAGTAAAGGAGATTCCCTTGACCTCTTTGATACTGTCAGTCAATATAGCCTTTCATCCTTCACACACATACACACACACATACGCACACACACAATCCCACTCTCTCCCACACACACACACACACAAAACACACACTCCTTTCACTGTTGATTATCAGAAAGCCCCGTTGTGCAGTAGGATCACTCCCACTCGTCCACTTGGGAATACCCCCACCCCTGCTCCTGAACTTGTGGCTCATGTCCAATTAAGCAGTTTCCTGAAAGACACAGACCCTCTGCACCCAGGGAAGCGCAGGTGTGTTTGAGAACAGGCTTCTCTCATCTGTGCGTGGGTGGGTGGGTGGTTTACTTTGATCCTGGAAAGGCTTTGAAGTTTTCATCACTCCTCATTCTCTCCGTGTGTGTGTGTGTGTCTAGGATGTTGAGTTCTTGTTGTGGGTGGTTCTTTTTGCCAATTAAGTATAGTACACATTCCACAATGTACTGCACCTTAGCTGGACCTGCACCTCTGATAAGACACCTGGGGCTGAGTTCAACCAGTGCAGTGGTCCTGATTGTGAATGAGTTGTTTCTCCGCAACACAGTGTGACACTCTGCAGCATGGCTTTGGGGTTGTTTGCTTCCGTGTTGGTGGGTGTGTTCAGCAATGGCCAACCAATCAGCACTGACGTCTCTGTAGATGCATTGTCCCACACCTCAACTTCTCCTCCCCACCTTTCTCCCACACCTCACATGTGATGTGCTATGTAAATCAAATTGGTGCAAGCTCAGCGTATCGTTCAAATTTGTGCTTGACTGTAAATACGCTTTGTTAGCATCAGGCTTGTACGAAATTCCCGAATTGATTGAATTGAAATTCAAAGTAATGCCATAATACGAACACTAGGTGGTGTCATTACCTTGAATTTCTTTGAATTTAATCTACACCACCCATTGAGAGTACATAGAACACCACCATCTAGTGTTCATATTATGGCATTACTGTGAATTTCAATTCATTCAATTCGGAATTTCGTACAAGTCTGGTTAGCATCACCCATGCCGTGACAGCGAGTTCTCGCTGCCGTGCTGTGCATTCGTTGATCAACAAAATTCGGACTCAAATGCACCTGCGGCCAAGGCATTCTTCCATCCAAGCCCCACCCCGGCTGCTTTCCTCTTCCTTCCTGCAAGCTGTTGCGTCGGCTGTTAGTAACATTTGTCGGAGGTCGAGCACAGTGCCAAAGAGGTCTATTTCATATGGCACGCCACCGCCATTGCTGAGCTGCCCAGGTTCTGTCTCTCTTGTAGCTGGAGCGATGGATAAAGAAAGATGGAGAGGAGAGGGGGAGAGAGAGAGAGAGAGAGAGAGAGAGAGAGAGAGAGAGAGAGAGATAGAGAGAGGAAGAGAAAGCGCTGTTGAATTGAGTTGAGAGAGTGACTGAGTTTGTGTTTGACAGAGTGCATATGTGAGAGAGAGAGGGTGAGTAAGAGAGAACGTGTGTGTGTGTAAGAGAGAAAGAGAGAGAAAGCGAGGGAGCGAGGGGCAGAAAAAAAAAGAAAAAGAGAGAAAGAAAGTGTGTCCAACCTCCCGCCGCTCGATGTGGCGGAGTGCGTCCCCTTGTCCTAATTGGGTTTGCGGATAATCTGCTGTTATTGGCGATGGCTGGCCGTTCGGAGCAGCATGTAAATCTTATAACGCGCTTTAACAGCCTGCCAAGTGCTATTGATGTTTGATTTAATTGCCCACAAGAGCATGCCATGCCTCCCACTCGCCTCTCTTCTTTCTCTCTTCTCTTGTTTTTTTCTCCTCCTTCTATCTATCCTCTCTTTCCCTGCATCCCTCTTTCATCTTCTTGTCTCTTCTTCTTTTTTTTATTCTCAGTCTCTCTCTTGAATTTTCTCCCTCTCCACTGCTCTCTCACTTTCTCTCTCTCTCTCTCTCTCTCTCTCTCTCTCTCTCTCTCTCTCTCTCTCTCTCTCTCTCTCTCTCTCTCTCTCTCTCTCTCTCTCTCTCTCTCTCTCCATCTATCTATCTCTCTCACATTCCCTCCATCTCTCTCCAGCCTGTTAAAGAGTGCTGACCCCACTGGGCCTGATCCAGACTTGCGTCGCTTCCCCAGCCATGATCATGCTTGATGCTTCATGGAGAATTTTTTTATTTGTTGTCGATCCACCCCTGCCCTTTTGTCTGTTTACTCATTCCAAGTTCTTCTTGTCTGCGTTTTTTTCGCCTATTCATCTGCGTCTTCTGATCACATTTATTGATTTATTATTTATTTATTTATATATTTATTTATACATTTATGTATTTATGCTCCTTTGTGTTTGTGGTTCTGAAGTGGTGCTAGGTGTCTATTTCCTTTGCCTCGCTGCCCATTGTTTTCAAGCAGGGAACATCTAGTGCCGACCCCTCCAAAGCCCCCACCGCACCCCACACCCCCTCGGCTCTCGCTTCTAAGAACTCACACTCCGAGCTAAAAATGTGGCCGTGGTAAATGATTGGCTGTCGGTTTCTTTTTGTTAATGAGTGAATGTTTTGAAAGGGGGCCCAGAGCGTGGACCTGACGGAAAACCCACCCCGACACACACACACATACACACACACACACACACACACACACACACACACACACACACACACACACACACACACACACACACACACACACACACACACACACACACATGCGTGGGCGCGCACACACACACACGCACACACACCACAACATTGCCACCCACGTACCCACCCCCTCAGGCCTGTGGAGAAGGCCATTGGCCATTGTCAGAGGTTCCACCCCTGGATGGAGAAAGGGCTCCATTGAGGCGGCAGGCTTCTGAGGAGAGTCCCTGACCTGGGCCTCCCAGTCCTGCCCAGCACAGGGCCACTATTGTCCAGCCGGGGCTCTGCCCCTTGCTCCCTGCCTGCCTGCCTGCCTGCCTGCCTGCCTGCCTGCCTGCCTGCCTTAGGTGTTGTACTGGGACTGGGGAAGCGGGGTGGGTTTGGTGGGGTGTAGAGAGGAAGGCTTGGAAGGCGTTTTTGCTGAGGGTGTCAATTCAGACTTCTCAAAGGTTCTCTCTTTGAACAGTCCACTTCTAACCGAGGCTGCAACTTGGCTATTTGGATGTTAGTAGTTTGTTCTCGCTCTCTTTCTCATTCTTCTTCTCTCTCACACATGTTCATTCTCTCTTTCTGTCTCTTTCGATCTCTCTTTCTCTCTCTCTTTCGATCTCTCTCTCTGCCCTGCCTCCTTCTCTCATATGCAGACTCGCAAACACAAACACGTGTAGGCATGCATGCATGCACTGTAGCTATGCAGAGAGCCATTATCGCATAGTTATTGACTTGTATCGTCTCTCTATTCTCTCTCACCTACAGATCCAGGACCTGGCCATCCGCTGCATCCAGAAGAACATCAAGAAGAACCGCGGGGTGAAGGGCTGGCCCTGGTGGAAGGTCTTCACCACCGTCAGGCCCCTCATCCAGGTGCAGCTCAGCGAGGAGCAGATACGCGGCAAAGACGTGAGTGCCCAAGGACATTACAATACCTTGCATTTGGTATACCATTGCATTACATTACATTACATTGCATTTGGTAGACACTTTTTAACAAAAGCGACTTACTATCAAGGATATAATCATAGCCTACAACACCTGCAGATACAAAGTGCACGGGAAATACACTGTGTGCAGAATTATTTGTCAAACGTGTTTTTGACCACATTGTCTTTTTTATGCATATTTTCCAACAGCAATCTATATGAACATGAAAACCTATTGGATTTAAGCATTCCAGGTCATGCATATTTGTATAATAAGATGGGGGTGTGGTCGAATGTGCCCAACACCTTATATCAGGTGTGCATAATTATTAGGCAACTTTGTTTTCTTCTGGGAAAATGGGCCACAAAATAGATCTAATGAACTCTATAAAGTCTTTAAACAATTTTGAAGTCTTCTAGAGCAGGCGTCACCAACGTGGTGCCCGCGGGCGCCAGGTAGCCCTCCAGCCCTTCTGATGTGCTCACCAAGGATGTCAGTAAACAGTGACGACTACAAGATTTTAGTCACAGTTAATGTCCGTCTTAATTTAAATATGAGATTATTTCTTTATAACCTATAAGCAAATTATCATTCAATTATAGTGTAATTTGGGAATGATGTCAAGACATCGGTAGAGGATTTTTCAAAAAGGTAGCCTTCGGGTAGCTCTTAGTAACTCTCGAGTAGCCTTTGGTAGCCCTCGAGTAGCCCTCAGACCGAGAAAGGTTGGGGACCCCTGTTCTAGAGGGATGTGGCTGTCTTGAAATTGGCAAGACTTTGGTCACGCTAGCAAAGAACGATCAAATGCACTGTTACAAAGTCATCAGTCTCATAAGAAATGTCACTGCAAAACATTGAGAAGAATTTAAGCTGAAACTACTAAAAATATTTCCCTGCAGTCCTATCATATTGAAGAACAGAAACCTACAGTTGTCCAGAAGAACATGGTATTGAACACATGGCTAAGGCCAGAAGGGACACCAGACAACCATTCAACAAGTTAATTCAGTCAAGACTGAGTCAAAAATACCTTGGAACAGAGTTTTCAAAGGTATTATGGACTTGGGAAAGTGACTCTTGACAGACAGGGTGGATGAACCCATGGCTGGATCTTTGAGAGGGAAAAAAGCATCTTGTGCAGTATTCTGCTGGCATTGGAGTGGAACTCAGGAACTCATCTGAGTGTGCACATTACTGATCTCGCCATCGGCTCATCTACCTGGTCCATTAATAGTCACTTCCACTAGTTCATAAAACCATTGAAAAAACTCCCCTCTGAAATATTACCACACCCCTCGCTAGGGTGCATCAGTTGCCCCCTATGAAAAGATATTGCCTTGGCCCTATTGTAAAAATGTTCTACACCCAGTAGAAACACACTGTGTAAAATATTTTGAAATTTGGATGAAGTCTACCGGGGCCACCAGCCCCATGAAAATACAAAATAATGGTGATAGTCAGAATCTTGGAATAGAAATGGACATTTTGCTGCATAAAGCTACCCAATAAAAAAACATATTGTCTCAGCTCTGTGATAAAAATGTTCTATGCACAGTAAAATCACTCTGTGTAAAATATTTTGAAATTTGGATGAAGTCTACCGGGGCCACCAGCCCCATGAAAATAGAAAATAATGGTGATAGTCAAAATCTTGGATAGAAACAGGGCTGGACTGGCCATCTGGCATGGCGGGCATTTCCCGGTGAGCCCCGCACCCTTGTGGGCCCCCATTTTTTTATTTTTGACATTACTGAAAATAGGGGCCCATGAGGGTGCGGGGCCCACTGGTGAGTCAGTTCTCCGGCACTAATAATAATGAGGGGGCCCCCTTAAATCCAAAAGTGCCCGGGCCCTATTTATTGCCCAGTTCAGCCCTGAATAGAAATTGACATTTTGCTGCATATTGTCTCAGCTGTGTGATAAAAAAATGTTCTATGCACAGTAAAATCACTCTGTGGAAAATGTGTTGAAATTTAGATTAATTCTACTGGGTCCACCAGGCCCATGAAAATACAAAACAATGGTGATAGTGATGGGCAACCTGGATTCCAAAGTCCAGTGCCACATATTCCAAATATAGCCAATATAATGAACCAGCTGACCCACTGCCAGTATCAAGCAAGAGATTGCGAAGTTGTATGACTTTTGTGTGCTTCACCTGTGGGCCTACAGGATTGTACAGGTAGCTGTTAATACCTGGTGGAGCATCTGTACTAAAGCTGTGAATGCTCCTTGGAATGACCTGTGTTTTTTTAAGAAATCCCTGCAGTAGTTCAATAGAGTACATACAATACAACTGTATGTGATGTTGGAAAGAGTGGCTTCCCAAAACCTGTACTTAAGTGGCTTCTAGGTATGTCATGGGTATCACCAGGTCCAGAGTCCATTGCCAAGGGCCTCTCAGGTAAGTTATGGTACTCATCTGATGGAGTAAAGTGAAATACTACCACAGGCGATGGGATAAAGAAGTAATGGCACTCTTCAATACAGTTGTATTGACTGCTTTGTAGCCTAGGCATTCCAAGGAACATTAACAGCTTTAGTACAGATGTTCCTCCATGAATTGTAGGCCCACAGGTGAAACACACAAATATAACAGTCATGCAGCTTTGCAATCTCTTGCTTGATACTAGCAGTGGTCCAAGGCAGCAAGGAATTGATATTGTGTTGCAAAAGAGCAAATTTGCCTAAATATAGCAGTTTGACCATCAGTCTGTCCTGAGACTGAAGTCTGTGTAAGTGGATCGACTGAATACACGACCTGCTTAGATATTCCTTCTGTTTGTGCTCCCAATACAGGTGATCTCACTAATTACCTCATCAACCTGGCTTAATTGGTAATTAGGCTCAGCTGGTTCATTATATTGGCTGGGGCAAATGTGTCACGCGGTTTGTCCACCTCTGTTTTAAGACAATGGCAAACCTAGGGCGGAATTCTCCCGTCTCCACTTAAGTCGGTTTTACGCGCGCATATTTTACGCGGTCTTATTTTGCGCGTATTCTCCCCTCTGGAACGTCGCCACACCCCTCGCGCTTAACTCAGAAAAACAGCGCGTAGCCCAACATAGGCGTGATATATGCTAAATGGGGGGATGAGTCTCCGCCAAGTTCATCAGTTGTGGCTACAAAGAAACTATGGAGCAAGGATTTTCAGATCAACCATGTGAAAACCTCGGCAGTCCATTGAGATCCAACACTGAACTTTAACTTTGAATTTAAAACCACGTGCCAAAAGTCCTCTTGCAAAAGCGTTTCAAAATCTAACCTCCGCTCCTTTTCACAAGCAGAAGGCAAGTATAGGAGGTGAGATAATGGGATGGAAACGCGATGTGTCCCTTTGGCGGGAACTCAGCTGAGCGTTTTGGTGCGCAACAGGTTGATTGAAATAATAAACACGATTGAACGTTTTGTGGAAAATGGAGTTTGGCGTGTTGCCTGGACAATTCCGGAAATAAAAAAGTGATTTAAAATGCTGATCATTCCCACGGTTAAATAAACACATAGTAGGCCATTTGCTGACTTTTTAAAAGTGTTTCTCCGCTTCTCTGTACAGCAACGTGACATTAAAATAATTGGAAATATGTGGATCTCAGCTGTCCGTCAGCATATTACACTTAGGCTACATGCATGCTGAAGAAAGAACAAGGAAATCGATCGTCATAAAAAAACGGAGATGAAAAACGTTATATTCTGTCGCAGACATGGGAATTAATTGGACATGGGCATGCAATGCCAAGCCAGGACTTAAACGCGGAGCTGATGGGGTGTAATAGAGACCAGAAGCGAAATGCCAAAGACATGCTCTGATATGTAGGCCTACCTTTTACGTTTAGCTGTAATGACATTCAGGAAATATTTTCTGCCTTACAAAAACAGATAGGACAGCCTGTAGCCTACCTCAGTATGTGGTGGTTTTTTATGTCGGGCATCAGTTCAGAAAGTTTAATAGGTTACATGCACATATGCACGACTCGAGTTCCAATAAATCACACAAGTGGAGGAGGTGAAATAAAAAACCTTTACTTAACGTCGTGGCTACAACATTGTAAAAATGGTGAAGGTTGTTTTTGAATAGGCATACTTTGGGTGGCTGTGAGGACGACTGGAACAGCGGTCTTTAGTCTGACGTGCCTTGTCAATTTAGCCTAGAACTTGTGCATGGTGCAACCTGCAGGGGCGTAGCACCAAATTTGGGGCCCTAGGAACAACCTCTTCCATGGGCCCCCCTACACACACCCCAACCTACCCAACCCAACCCAACCCCCCCCCACCCCCCCCCCCCCCCCCCCCCCCCCCCCCCCCCGCATGCCGACCTCCTGATATTGTCATCCTTCTTGTCTTCCTCAGAATACCCCTCTATGCTTTCCTCTCCTTCACTTGAATCATTCTCATCTTCTATCATATGACATAATAGACATAATAAAAATATATATGCACGTCACGTTTGCCCGTATCAGTGTTTGGGAGAGCAAGGAAAAGAGAATCAGCTTTGCCTAGGCTACTGGTAGAAGCTGCCTTCGAAATGTCGCTTAAAACCTGCGGTAAAGTACCGTTAGAGTAAATAGAACAAAAAGCATCGCTGTTTGGATTTGATGTCGCTCAACCTTTTAAAGTCAGGGCACCCCGAACCTAGTTAGGCTATTTATTTCTTTGAAATCATTATTTATTAGGCTACTGCATAAAATTTCAGATTTAAATTGGCCAGTAACTATTTCACAGTAGCCTACCTTGTTTTAATTTTCATGAGCACTCAATGTAGATAGGCTACCTGCTCAGCAGTGTGCTATGCAAACAGGCTCATGTCTTGCGCTTTGCACAGATTAGAATGGCGTCAGCATTCAAAACGCAGACTGGTGCCCCGTCAAAATCTTGTCATTATTTTACCACACTTCAGCTATAACGGGCGTTGTCAGATGGTCAGAGACATGGCCAAGTAACCAGAGCTTTCCTATTGAGAGTGTTGAGACCGCAAAATAAAAGCAGAATGAAGATTCAAGACTGACAGCAGTTCGCACCGCCACCTTGACATTGGCAACTGATGAACATGACGTCGATTAATATCGTTACGAGGACAGAATCAATCTGCAAATTTGATAAGCAGGGCGGGCAGCATTGCACCCGGTTGAGAAACTGCTTTTTAGATAAAATAGGCTCACCTTCTCTCAAGTTCACACCATTTGCACCTGCTGCGACAGGGGGCATCTTCACGTTCGTGACATTTTCTGAAATTGAGTGGGATTCATTTTACAAATAGCTTTGCTATCATTTGGATATTTGAACCAACATCGACCCATGTTGGTCTTTTGGGACACTTGTTATGAATATAGGCCTATCAAAGACAAATATGGGTTCTATCACAATGATAGCCAACAAAATGAGATTATTTTTTTCCTTTGACATCGGCCACACGGAATGGGAATGGGATAACCAGGTATCCTACTTTGTAGGCTGTAATTTTGACATTTGGGCTCACCTTTCTTGCAAAAAATCAGCTGCTGTTGCTTTCCTTCCTTTTGTTTCCCCTGTCTCTCTTGCCTTTCTATTCTTTTTGTGAAAGCCTGGTGTTTTAGAAGTCTTTCATTGCTAACCGACTGCTGCGTTTAATGCCTAATAATGACGTGAGTGAGTGTTGATTCCGCATATTGTACAATCAAAAGTCCGCGAGAGGGCGGACTAAACCAATGCGTGATAATGGGGGTGTCTGATATAGAATATAGCCGATTTGCAGGCTAGTATATCCAATTCAACAGATGTATTTCCAGAGAACATTGGAATTACATAAATTACCAACATTATTGACATTATTTTTAAAATAATGTTTTTAAAAAATGAAAGAAGAAAAATATTTTCCATGGGAGGGCCCCCGGTGGGCCCCCCAAGTGGTCTGGGCCCTAAGAATGAGTCAGGGTTTTCCCCCCCTGTTCCACGCCGCTGGCAACCTGCAACGAGGTGTTTTTGGTTTTGGTTACCGTCCGTGGAGACAACATGATGATCCTCATACTGATTCATTAATTACCTGCTTTTGTTTGTAAGTTCATCGATATGAGAACATGCTCTGGGCAGCTGGTCATATTTTGTCACAATTATTCTAATGTAGGATGTTTATGTGGAACTGTGAATGAATTTCGATTTGGACTCACGCTGACGGTAAGGAACATCAACAAAGCATACCGTGTAACATGTTCAAAATGCGAGCCAAGCCAGCATCAAATGCAATATTACATTTTACCTCATAGTGGCGCTTGACCTTACTACAGCCCTTTGATGCGCGTAAAGGCAAACACGCTTAAGTGGACGGGAGAATCCGCTTAGGATTGATTAACATGGGGAACTCCCTGATTTTGGCCTGGCCCCACCCAAAGTGCGCAAGTGATGAAACCGCGCGTAAGCCCCGTTTACTCACGGGCTTGAGTAAGCTCGGAGGCGCTGTTGCGCACTTTTTTGACTTAAGCGGGTGGGAGAATTCCGCCCCTAGATTCAAAAGCTACAATCCAGTGCCACAGATTTCAAATTACCTGGTTTTACCTGTCCAATTGCCCTAACTGGAAAGGTAAAACTATGTATGTCATTTGGAATATGTGGCACTGGACTTCAGCTTTGGAATCCAGGTTGCCCATCACCATCACCATTATTTTGTATTTTCATGGGCCTGGTGGACCCGGTAGAATTTATCTAAATTTCAACATATTTTACACAGAGTGATTTTACTGTGCATAGAACATTTTTATCACAGAGCTGAGTCAATATGTTTTTTATTGGGTAGCTTTATGCAGCAAAATGTCCATTTCTATTCCAAGATTCTGACTATCACCATTATTTTGTATTTTCATGGGGCTGGTGGCCCCGGTAGACTTCATCCAAATTTCAAAATATTTTACACAGTGTGTTTCTACTGGGTGTAGAACATTTTTACTATAGGGCCAAGGCCATATCTTTTCATAGGGGGCATCTGATGCACCCTACCCCTCGCGCTTAACTCAAAAAAACAGCGCGTAGCCCAACACGGGCGTGATATATGCTAAATGGGGGGATGAGTCTTCCCCGACTTCATCAGTTGTGGTTTCTAAGAAACCACGGAGCATGGATTTTCAGATCAACCATGTGAAAACCTCGGCAGTCCATTGAGATCCAAAACTGAACTTTAACTTTGAATTTAGAACCACGTGCCAAAAGTCCTCGTGCAAAAGCATATCAAAATCTAACCTCAGCTCATTTTCACAAGCACAAGGCGAGTAGTCGAGGTGAGAGAATGAGATGGAAATGCAATGTGTACCTTTGGCGGGAACTCAGCTGAGCGTTTTGGTGCGCAACAGCTTGATTGAAATAATAAACATGATGAAACGTTTGGTTAAAAATGGAGTTTGGTGTGTTGCCTAGTCAAGTCCGGAAATCAAAACCTGATTTAAAATGCTGATAATTCCCACAGTTAAAACAACACATTGTATTTGCTTACTTTTAAAAGTGCTTCTCCGCTTCTCTGTACAGCAACGTGACATTAATATCATTGGAAATATGTGGATCTCAGCTGTCCGTCAGCATATTACACTTAGGCTACATGCATGCTGAAGAATGAACAAGGAAATCGATCGTAATGAAAAAACGGAGACTTTATTATTCTGTCGCAGACATGGGAATTAATTGGACATGGGCATGCAATGCCAAGCCAGGACTTAAACGTGCAGCTGATGGGGTGTAAAAGAGACCAGAAGCGAAAAGCCAAAGACATGATCTGATATGTAGGCCTACATTTTTACGTTTAGCTGTAATGACATTCAGGAAATATTTTCTGCCTTACAAAAACAGATAGAACAACCTGTAGCCTACCTCAGTATGTGGCGGTTTTGTATGTCGGGCATCAGTTCAGAAAGTTTAATAGGTTACATGCACATATGCACGAGTTCCAATAAATCACAAAAGTGGAGGAGTTGCAATAAAAACCCTTTACTTAACGTCGTGGCTACAACATTATCACCTCGAAAATGGTGAAGGTTGTTTTGAATAGGCATACTTTGGGTGGCTGTTAGGATGACTGGAACAGCGGTCTTTAGTCTGACGTGCCTTGTCAATTTAGCCTACTTGTGCATGGTGCAACGGGGTGTTTTTGGTTTTGGTTACCGTCCGTGGAGACAACATGATGATCCTCATACTGATTAATTAATTACCTGCTTTTGTTTGTAAGTTCACCGATATGAGAACATGCTTTGGGCAGCTGGTCATATTTTGTCACAATTAATGTAGGATGTTTATGTAGTGGAACTGTGAATGAATTTCGATTTGAACTCACGCTGACGGTAAGGAACATCAACAAAGCATAGGGCCTACCGTGTAACATGTTCAAAATGCGAGCCAAGCGAGCATCAAATGCAATATTACATTTTACCTCATAGTGGCGCTTGACCTTACTACAGCCCTTTGATGCGCGTAAAGGCAAACGCGCTTAAGTGCACGGGAGAATACGCTTAGGATTCATTTACATGGGAAACTCCCTGATTTTGGCCTGGCCCCACCCAAAGTGCAGAACTGGTAAAATCGCGCGTAAACCCCGCTTAATCACAGACTTGAGTAACCGCGGAGGCGCTGTTAAGCGCTTTTTTTGACTTAAACGGGTGGGAGAATTCCGCCCAATATGCATAAAAATGACGATATGGTCAAAATACTGGTTTGCCTAATAATTCTGCACACAGTATATACAGAACAATAAGTGCAGATGCCAAGTAGATTTTTTTAACCCACCTGCTGTCATATTCTGTATGTACATTGGACTTGGTGTTGGTCCTCTGTGATGCTGACTGCCCATTGGTGCCTGTGTCCCTCTGTCTGTCTGTCTGATTATCTCCCTGTCAGTCTGTCTGTCTTTATCTTTCTGCCAGTCTGAGTGGATCTATGTATTTTTCACTCTCTGTCTGCCAGACTATTTTTGTTTGTCTGTCTGTCTGCTCTGTCTGTACTTCTGTCTGACAATGTACCAGCCCTAGCTGACAACTGTGTTGGCTGGTCAGGACTGCTCCTTGGTCTGTCTATCTATCTGTCTGTCTGTCAGTCTGTCTCTCTGTCTATCTGTCTGCCCAAGTATGAGTCTGTCTGGTTGACTGGCTTTGACCTTCCGTTTCTCCCACTGTCGTCTGCCTCTCTGTCTGCCAGTCTCTCTTTTGTTGTCTATTATTTGGAATGCTTGCCACAGGCTCCTTGCAGTCAACCGAAAATCTTTGAAATTAATAGATATTTTTAAAATGTGATGCCCAAGACCTTGAAATGTCATACAGTTTTGTAAATACTTCATAAGTTTTAAACAGCAATATTTTCACTTACTAGTCTTGTGCATTCATTATTTTATTGGGTATAATGTATCAATGGAGTAATCTCTTGAAACAGATACATTTGACACTTAAATTAACATAGTCCCCCATAGTATTAGATGTAGATTAGATTGTTGAATTATTTATATTTCTCCTCTGCTATAATTTGGAGCTGGAGCTCTATGGTTGAATGTTGCAGAAAGGTCATAGAAATGTCACAGAGTGTCGTTAAAAAGTCACGGAGTAGTTTTGGAATGTTGGCATAGGAAATGAATGGGACCCCTGTTTTGGTGTGTCTGTCTTCCTGTTCTGTCAGTCTGTCAGTCAGTCTTATACAGTGTGAGAAGGCCATGTTCACATATACAGTACTTTAATCTACTGCACGGCCTCTACTCTCTCTCTCTCTCTCTCTCTCTCTCTCTCTCTCTCTCTCTCTCTCTCTCTCTCTCTCTCTCTCTCTCTCTCTCTCTCTCTCTCTCTGTCTCTCTCTCCCCATACACTCTTTTTTTGGATCTGTCTCTCCATCTATTTGAGATACTCCCCTCCCTCACACTCATTCTCTCTCTCTCTCTCTCTCTCTCTCTCTCTCTCTCTCTCTCTCTCTCTCTCTCTCTCTCTCTCTCTCTCTCTCTCTCTCCCTCTCTCTCTCTCTCTCTCTCTCTCTCTCTCTCTCTCTCTCTCTCTCTCTCTCTCTCTCCCCATACACTCTTTTTTGGATCTGTCTCTCCATCTATTTGAGATACTCCCCTCCCTCACACTCATTCTCTCTCTCTCTCTCTCTCTCTCTCTCTCTCTCTCTCTCTCTCTCTCTCTCTCTGTCTCTCTCTCTCTCTCTCTCTCTCTCTCTCCCCATACACTCTTTTTTGGATCTGTCTCTCCATCTATTTGAGATACTCCCCTCCCTCACACTCATTCTCTCTCTCTCTCTCTCTCTCTCTCTCTCTCTCTCTCTCTCTCTCTCTCTCTCTCTCTCTCTCTCACACACACTGGACTGCTGTGGTGTCACAAGGGAACTGTCATGCTGTCACCCTCAGCTGTGGAGCCCTTGGACTTGCAAATTATCTGTGATGAGGAAAGGAGAGGAGAAGAGAGGAAGAAAGGAAGGCAGGGGAGAGGAGATGAGAGGACAGGGGAGGGGAGGATTGAAGAAAAAAATGAGAGGATGGCAGAGGAAGAGATGAAGGTAGAAGAGGGGAGCGGAGAAGATGGGAGAGGAGAGCAATGGAGAGGGGAAGTAGCTAGAGGAAAATAGAGGTGTGGAGAAGAGAGGAAAAGAGAGAGGTATGGAGAAGAGAGGAAAAGAGAGAGGTGTGGAGGAAGCGGAAAAGAGAGGTGTGGAAAAGAGAGGTGTGGAGGAGAGAGGAAAAGAGAGGTGTGGATAAGAGAGGAAAAGAGAGGTGTGGAGGAGAGAGGAAAAGAGAGGTGTGGAGAAGAGAGGAAAAGTGAGAGGTGTGGAGGAGAGAGGAAAAGAGTGGTGTGGAGAAGAGAGGAAAAGAGAGAGGTGTGGAGGAGAGAGGAATAGAGCGAGGTGTGTGTATGCGGGGTCGGGTGTGTGCGGGTCATCTGGAGGGTTTTTAATCTTCTTTTAAAGCGCGCCCTGACACTGCGGGGCCTGCAGGGGGCACCCTTTGAAACTTACGTGCAGAGTTGCTGAGCTCTGATTCTGCTGAGCTGACCAGGCGCCCACTCCCTTTGGTTTGGCGGCCTCTGGGGAACGAGGGAGAGAGAGAGAGAGAGAGAGAGAGAGAGACAGAGAGAGAGAGAGAGAGAGAGAGAGAGAGAGAGAGAGGGTGTGTTGCGTTAGAGGGGTGGTGCTGAGGGAGGTACCTGTGTAGCCACGGCAACAGAGCTCTTCAGGGAGGGGAAGCG
Organism: Engraulis encrasicolus; assembly: GCF_034702125.1. NCBI lineage: Eukaryota > Metazoa > Chordata > Actinopteri > Clupeiformes > Engraulidae > Engraulis > Engraulis encrasicolus. The sequence continues at coordinate 4,144,630 of NC_085864.1, forward strand.
GTGCAGATGAGTTGGTGGGATCAAACGCAGCGCTGCTTCACACAGCGGAATGAATTAGCAAGTCAGCAGGAGTGTAGCATTGGTGTGTGTGTGTCAATGTACGCATGTGTGTGTGTGTGTGTGTGTGAGTGTTCGTGTGTGTGTACGTGTGTACCTGTGTACATGTGTGTGGGCGTGTGCGTGTGCTTGTGTGACTGTCTTTGTTGTTTGTATTTCTTTTGAGCGTGTGTATCTGTATATATGTGTGAACTGGGAGTTTGAGTTTTTGGTTGTTTCTTTGTTTGTTTGTTTATGTTGATGTGCGTGTAAGTACTTGTGGATGCAGATGTGGGCGTGTGGATGCGTCTTTTTGTTTGTGTATAGTAAATGTAAATTTCCGTGTGAGTGAGTGAGCGTTTCTCTGTGTGTGTGTGTGTGTGTGTGTGTGTGTGTGTGTGTGTGTGTGTGTGTGTGTGTGTGTGTGTGTGTGTGTGTGTGTGTGTGTGTGTGTGTGTGTGTGTGTGTGTGTGTGTGTGTGTGTGTGTGTGTGTGTGTGTGTGTGTGTGTTTACACTCTCGTCGGTACACATCCGCTGGGCCGTCTCCTGCTGTGCTCTGTGTAGTCGTGCAGTCAGCCGTGCTCCATGGAGAACAAGCAAGAGAGATGGAGAAAAAAGAGGAGAGAGAGAGAGAGAGGAACAGTGATGGAGAGGAAAAAAAGACATGAGAGAAACAGAGATAACAAAACATGGAGAGAGAGAGAGGGAGACAAAGAATAGAAGAGATAGATGCAGAGGTTGAGAGATAGACAGAGAGGAAAAGAGAGAAAGACAGGCAGTGAGAGAGAGAGAGATGGAGTGATAGAAAGAGAGTGAGTGAAGGGAAAGAGAAGCCGCCTTCAAACGCCTCTGTGTCTTTTAAAAAACAAACGCGAGGCACTATCTCCGTTGCCCAAATAGCCTGCAGAGCCGGGGCGAATCCACTGTGTGCATCTGCTGCTGAGCGGTGCAGGCGGAGGAAAGTTTGGGGTCAGCCAGCGGTTGGGGAGTGCACATGGGGTTGGGTGTTTGTTGTGCTGTTCAGTCGGGGTTGTGTAGTTCATTTGGGGGGATAGAGTGTATTAGGCTTTGTGTAGTGTAGTGTAATGTATTTGGGACTGTGTATACTTGCGGGGTGCATTTAAGGTTGGCTATTTGTTATGATGTGCAGTAGGGGTTATGTTTTTTGTTTTGGAGGGGGGGGGTGTAGTGCATTTGGGCTAGTGTATTTGTTGTGCTGTTATGGTTATAGTTAAAGTTATAGCTGTTGTAAAACCGGGAACTTTTTTACACTTCTTTTTTACAGGGAACTGAAACAAAGACAATTTATTAAAATCGGTTACCGGTAATATCGTTTTAATTTCATTCCTTAAAGAATGTGGGATTTTGTTGTTGCCCACTAAAGTGGCATAGCCACGTGACTATGGTGTTGACGTTTGTGTTGAAAATCCGGTGTGCAGTAACTACACCGCATTCCAACTTTAAATCCTTCGTATTGTAGTTACTGCAAATTCAACATAGTACTATCTCTAAGAACAGGACACATTTTCACCATAAGGCTTTGTCACAAGACCATTTTCAGTCTAAATCCAATTTTGGCAAAAGATATAGTCACTACTACACTTTGCCTCTCCACAGCAGTGTAGGTGGGGTTGTGTAGTAGTAGGGGTTGTGGGTGGAGG
>NC_085864.1:4148827-4153827 GCF_034702125.1 Engraulis encrasicolus
ATTTGCCCTACCAATTTTAACGATCAACATGACAAACAAAAAAAATGTCTTCTAGTCTTCCTTGGGGCTGTTATTAATATGCCATAGACAAGAACAATGATTCAACAAGTTACTGAGTATTGGGATTCTGTCTCACGTTTGATATCCTACCCAATCTTTTAGAATCCGTTTTGTTGCCGAGAATGTGTCCTTCACAATACATTCGGGGGTAAAGTAGCTCCAATCATGTGAAATGGGAATAACGCACTGCAGCAGCCATGGCCTAGTGGTTAAGGAGATGGGCTTTAGATCAGAGGGTTCTCGGTTCATATCCCCCACTTCCGCTTCCTACCAGACTCCATGGCTGAGGTGCCCTTGAGCGAGACACCTAATCCCACATTGATCCAGGGGCTGTAACCAATAGCTGCAAGTTGCTTTGGATAAACCCGTCAGCTAAGTGTAATGAAATATAATATAATGTGAGATGAGAGTAAACTGCTGCAATGCTGTTCTCTGAGCAGCACTGCTGAACCACACAGCTGTGCATGTGTGTGTCTGTGTCTGTGTTTGTTTGGCGTTAGTGTTGGCTTTGCGCTGATGACTGACATTGTGTGGTTTTGTTTATACAAAACTCATTGACATGTCAATCTGATGGTCTATGTGAACGTTAGTTAATCATGTTTGGTAATGTGCATACAGTCTACTGTATATGTAATACATGCACACACTGGCCTTTTGTGGCCTGTGTGTGTGTGTGTGTGTGTGTGTGTGTGTGTGTGTGTGTGTGTGTGTGTGTGTGTGTGTGTGAGAGAGAGAGAGAGAGAGAGAGAGAGAGAGAGAGAGAGAGAGAGAGAGAGAGAGAGAGAAGAAAGAGAAAGAATGCCTCACCTGTACATGGTGCATTAGCCTGCTACCAGGTGGCCTGTTGTTTCCCTGTGGAGTTCAGGTCCACCTGTGCTCACTCATCCCCTATGTGTTGCATGTCAGACTGTGGCTGTGTGTGTGCGTGTGCGTGCATTTATGTGTGTGTGTGTGTGTGTGTGTGTGTGTGTGTGTGTGTGTGTGTGTGTGTGTGTGTGTGTGTGTGTGTGTGTGTGTGTGTGTGTGTGTGTGTGTGTGTGTGTGTGTGTGTGTGTGTGTGTGTGTGTGTGTGTGTGTGTGTGTGTGTGTGGAATACATGTATTGTAATGCAATGTGTGTGTGTGTATGATTCTATGTATTTGTAGTGTATGTCTGCTGTGTGTGTAATGTAACGCATTATAATAAATTGGGTATGTCTGTGTGCATGTTCAAGCATGTACAGTAGTATGTGTGTGCGTGTGTGCATACGTGTAATGTAATGTCATGTGTGTGTGTGTGTGTGTGTTTGTCAGGCCAAGTTTGAGAGCATGAAGAAGCAGATGGAGTGTATGGAGATGGAGGTGATGGAGGCTCGCCTCATACGCGCCCACGAGCTCAACGGGGAGATGGACGACGACGACACAGGTGAGACCAGCATGCCCCTCTCGTGATGTCATTTCAGCGTTTCTACTTGTACAATTTTCATTTTCTTTTTGTTAACTAAGAAATGAACTATTATTTGTTGCTCTAACCAGAGTAGAGTAAGTTTTGCAGCCTGTCTATGGTGTGAATGGGCAGCAAAAAATCTGGAAGTAAACAAGTAAAATAAGACATACTGTCTTTAAATGTCATCGTACTGCACAGACCTTTTTGTTGAGTGGAAGAGACACAGACTGTCAGTCAGTCGGAAGTTGTTTTGCTTCTCTGAGTGTTTGCACGTGACCTGTTGATCTCCACGCTTGCTATTTGCTGTTTACACATTTGCTGTTTGTGAGACACATTCAAACACAAACATGTTCAAACACGCACGCACGCACGCACACACACACACACACACACACACACACACACACACACACACACACACACACACACACACACACACACACACACACACACCTATATCTAGCCACCAGTGCAATGACACTTTTCCTTCCTCTCCTTCCCAGAAATATTGCACCTGTCAGTCCTCCCTCTCTCTCTCTCTCACACACACACACACACACACACACACACACACACAGACACACACACACACACACACACACACACACACACACACACACACACACACACACACACACAGACACACTCGTCTCACAGCACCTCCCTCTCCTCTCCAAACTCATCACCAGCCTGTGATTGCTCTGAATCCTGCCCATCATATGGGAATCCGCTCGGCTCATTCCTCATCACTCCTTTAGCAGCGCTCAGCCAGGCTGCCGGCCCCCTGCTTTTCCTTACTATCTCCTTTTTTCATTCTTTCTTTCTCTCTCTTTCTCTCTCTCTGTCTCTCTCTGTCTCTCTCTCTCTCTTTCCGTCTCTCAGCCTCTCTCCCTCCCATCTTCTCATTTTATTCACTCTCTTATTTCCTTACATATATATCACCCCTCCGCCTTCTCATTTTCTTTCCATCTCTGTGTCTGTCTCACTATCTTTTGCACTGCTTTTCTGTCTGTCAGTTTCCTCTCATTTCTCTCTCTGCCCCTCTCTCCTCTCCCCCACTGTGCCATGCTGCTGTTGGCATGCATGATTTCTTGATGGCTTTGCTGAGGTTTAGCCGCTAGTGACCTCACTACCCTCAAGTGAACAGAGAGGAGTGTGAAGGTGTTGGGAGTGGGGTGGGGTTTATACAGCAGCATGGGGCTGTGGTGAATAGTAGTACCAAGGTGCTTGTGCTTTTGGTTGTGGTTGTGCTGGTGCAGTGCCTGCACTCAGTTTGAGAGAAGTGTGCATTGGTGGGCGCTGGGGATGGTGGTGGGTGCCAATCTCAGACTGAGATAGGCACAGTGTTGGGTGTTTGCGTTGGGTAGTAGAGCTGTAATGACGAGGCTGTGCCTCATGAAGCTGTGGGTAAGACCCACCACTATGCCAATCTCAGACAGACTGAGGTGTGCAGATGAGTTGGGTAGTATGGCTGTGATGATGAGAAAGAAGTGGAAACCCTCGCCTGTCTCAGATGGAGAGAGGTAGTCCAACAGAGATGGGACCAAGTCACTAATTTGCAAGTCACAAGTGTGTCCCGAGTCCTTTCAATCAAGTCTGAGTCAGGTCACAAGTTAATACGCATTTTACCAAGTCAAGTCCAAGTTCCAAGCCTCATTGTTTACCAAGTCCTTAGCAAGTAACCATGTATTCTATGCACAACCTTGACAACTACTTTTGGTCATAAATGTATTACCTCTCCACACTGCTATGCGTGTCCCCCTTTGCCAGTCACGTTCTTAACAAAAACAGTAGGACTTCTGGTACTTGTTACGGGCATTTTTTTGTAATATGTAATATATTCACATACAAATGCAGAAAGGGGAACATATTTAGACTAAACATGCCATCGCAAGTCGTTGCAATCTAAAACTGTCAAGTCCAAGTCAATTCTCAAGTTCATAGCGTACAAGTTCGCGTCAAGTCACAAGTAAATCCTAATTGTCAATTCAAGTCTCAAGTCATCAATTTGTGGCTCAAGTCTTGACTCAAGTCCAAATCACAAGTTACAAATCCACACCTCAGTAGCTCGATGTTTGGTATCTGTTGTTTGGTAGTGCTGTAATGGTGAGACTTGGCTGAGCTAAAGTCCTTCATACCAGTCTCATATGGAGATGGAGGTATGCAAGGTGTGCTTTGTTGGTCTTGTGCTGAAAGCCCCCCTCCTTGCCCATCTCAGATTGACAGAGCCAACACAGAAGCACGGTATTTTCTAAGTGCGTTGGGTTCCCACCTCCATGCTAGTACGTCTCAGATAGAGAACGAAGATGGGAGGTGTGCCGTTGCATTGGGTAGCAGGGCTGCGGTGTTGCGGCGGTGATGAGACTGAAATCCCCCCCTCCCCTTTGCCTCCCGATGCCAGCCCAGCGCGTCAGCCAGGCTCCTCCAGACAAATGAGAAAATAATCTGTGGGATCAGAGCGGGGGTGCCCAGGCCGGCAGCCGTCATTACACCATTTATATGGAAATGGGCCACGGCAATGCGGCACTCGCCTCTTAGCATGTCAGGCCCACACTAACTTCCCATCTCACTTTATTTTCTCTCTGTGTCTCTTTTCTTTTGCTTGTCTCAGTCTTTCGCGTTGACTCTTTTCTGTCTGTCTGTCTGTCTTTCTTGCTCTCTGTTTCTCTCTCTGTCTTTTTCTATCCTTCTCTTTCTTTCTCTTTGTCTCTCTCTCTCTCTGTCTCTCCTTGTCTTTCTCTGTCTCTGTTTATCTCTGTCTCACTCCCATTCTCTTGCAGACTGTCTTATCCCCTGTCTTTCTGACATGCGGGCGTGCACACACACACACACACACACACACACACACACACACACACACACACACACACACACACACACACACACACACACACACACACACTCACACACCACACACACGCACACACACACACCAACCCACCCTTATTCCTGCTGAAAGAGGACATATTTCTTTTAAAAGGCTCTCAGGGGAGACAACTGAGGGAAACCCCCTAACACCCTCTCTCTTTGTTTGACTTTCACTCTCCTTTACACACACACACACACACACACACACACACACACACACACACACACACACACACACACACACACACACACACACACACACACACACACACACACAGGCACGCACACACACACCTACCTGCAAATCCTTTCCTCTTGTCTCCTGTGGTTAGCCCGTGTCTTGCCTATAGCCAGACTAACAGAGGGATCAGGGATGCCCTTGCTCATGTAAAGCCACAGCACCCTACCCTAACACGCACGGGCACACACACGCACGCACGCACGCACGCACTCAAGCACGCACGCACACACACACACACACACGCAGTGCATACGGTACTCATTCTCTCTCTCTCTCTCTTTCTCTCTCTCTCTCTCTCTCTCTCTCTCTCTCTCTCTCTCTCTCTCTCTCTCTCAGTTCTGACTCTTGTTCCTCACCTCCGCAGTCTAATTAGCATTGATTTAAACTGCAGCAGGCAGAGAGGGGA
>NC_085864.1:4158827-4163827 GCF_034702125.1 Engraulis encrasicolus
CCCGAGCTGGAGCTTTGACTGGTTGGTCGCGGGTTGGAGCCCACAGTGACGAACTAGTGCAGATGACCTCAGTCACACATACTGTATATACAACAACTGCTCTCCTTAGAAATGCATACGTGTATAACGGCAGGATGCACACACACACACAAACACACACACACACACACACACACACACACACACACACAAACACACACACACACACACACACACACACACACACACACACACACACACACACACACACACAACCTCATAATTTCAGACACAGGGCAGCCTGTGTGCTAATATCAATGAGGTGTTTGGGGCTTAGTGGCACTGCATTGCACTGGGCTGCTGCTACTGCTACTGCTACTGCTACTGGCCCAGCTGTTGTGTAAGCAATGAGAGGTGGTGTGTGGATGCAAGGGCCAAGGGGGTTAAGTAGACAGACAGACACACTTAAGGCTGCTGTGTGTACGTGTGTGTGTGTGTGTGTGTGCGAATTCAGGTGGGTGTGTGCGTTTGTTTGTGTGTGTGTGTGTGTGTGTGTGTGTGTGTGTGTGTGTGTGTGTGTGTGTGTGTGTGTGTGTGTGTGTGTGTGTGTGTGTGTGTGTGTGTGTGTGTGTGTGTGTGTGTGTGTGTGTGTGTGTGTGTGTGTGTGTGTGTGTGTGTGTGTGTGTGTGTGTGTGTGTTAGGGTGGTTAGTGGGAGAGGGCTGTGCTTGTCACAACTGTTGTAAGGAATGCTGAGGCCCATAATACCCACTAATGAGCTGAATTATGAGAACTGAGAGAGAGGGAGAGAGAGAGAGGAAAAAAAGAGAGGGGGGGTGGAGAGAGCGGAGAAGAAAAAAGGCAAAAACAGAGAGAAAAGAAAAGAGTGTGAGACAGAATGGAGCTGTGAAAGTACAGTACAGAGAGAGGGGGGGGGAGGAATGTGAAGAGACAGAGGCAGAGTGTGAGAGAAAGTGAAGAGAGGGAGCCTGAGTGGCCAGAAACAGGATGAAAATAAGCAGACAAAAGAGTGACAACAGAGACAAACAACAAAGACAGTCATAACAACACAAGATGTGACCGAAGCAGAGGGTGATGGGTTCCAGGAAAGTCAAGGAGAGAGAGAGAGAGAGAGAGAGAGAGAGAGAGAGAGAGAGAGAGAGAGAGAGAGAGAGAGATGGAGGTTAAACGCAATGGAGGTGAGTGAAGGAGAGTGGTTGTGACGACTGGGGCAGTCCTGTGTCACGCCGTTTCCCCATTGTTGGGGAACAGAGGAGACTTGCATAACACACACACACCAACAGAAACACACATCACACACCACGTTAGGAGGTGTAGGGAGGGCTTGACTGGAGTGAGGTGAGGTAAGAAAGGGGGAGTTAAGGAGGAGAGAGGAGGTCAGGAGGGAGGGAGAGATCATGAGGGTGGATGAAATGTAGATTAAACCTCCAGCCAGTCGACGTCATAATAAGCCCTCCTACTCTCCACTCTCCTGACGTTTTCCCTCTCTTTCGCCCCTAAAACCTAAGACCTGCTCCAGGATCGCAGGCATTACCGTACAGTACACTGAGTCACGGTGACGCACACATTTAGAAACATACAGTACATACAGTGCACCACACGGCTTACGATGCCGGGCGCTATGCTGAAAGATCGGCCTTTTAAACACAACACAGGCATGCTCAGTATTTGGCGTAAGAACAGGTAGGTTTGTTTGTTGATAGAATGATGGATGGATGGAAAGATGGATGGATGGATGGATGGATGGATGGATTAGTTTGTTGATTGATTGATTTGATTAACAGATTGTTTTTTGGGTGGATTTGGTAACAGATTCATGGATATAGAAGACAGATGGTAACTGGTGGCTTCCACTCTCAACTTGGTCAGAACTCGGATTTTACCGATCAAGATATTGTGATTTTATTGTTTCAGTTTATGTCTGTCTAGGCCTTCGCTCTAACTTCAACTGGAGTCTAACATTGTCACTGTGGCAGTCTGCTGCAGTTGTTTGTGGTTGAACGCAAATGTTGTATGTTGAGTGTGTGTGCAAGTATAATAGCCTCTATGTGCTGTGGTCTCGCAGGATTGGGATTGAACACAAAACTGCTATTGATGTATTTCGTTATACAGAACGTGGATGCGAAAATCACAGTGTACACTTTTGTTTGTGTGGGTACTGAATGCATTTGACTGGAAGCTGCCTGCGCAAAAAGGCCATTTATGTTTTCCTTTATGTACTGTGCTGTATCTGAAAAACGTACAGGTTCTGCTCTGTTTTTCACTCGAAGTAGAAAGAACACAAAATAGCATTGACGTATTTATCCCTTTATGTATTTATAGTATGTGAATGCAAAAGGCCAGTATTTCTCTGTCTGTGGATGTGTTTGAAGCAGACAACCACAAGAGATAACTTTATGCATCCATTTATGTATCCATCCATCATGTACCATTATGTATGTGAGTGCAAAAAGACTTGGCCAGTTAAGTTCTCCTCTATATCTTTCTCTCCCCCTCTCTCTCGCTGTGTGTGTATATGTGCTGTGCGTCTGTTCATGTGTGCATGTGTGTGTGTGTGTGTGTGTGTACCTCTGTGTGTGTGTGTGTTCCTCTAGGTTTGACTCGGAGCAGACGCAGGCCCAGGAGGAGGTGGCGAGGGAGCGCAGCCTGAGGGAGAAACTGGGCCGCGAGAAAGACATGCTGACCGGAGAGGCCTTCAGCCTGAGACAGCAGCTGGAGGTGGGAGGCAGCCATACGTACACTCTCACACTCTCACAGACTCACACTCTCGCTTCACTTCCCTGGCATCGCCTGTGTGTGTGTGTGTGTGTGTGTGTGTGTGTGTGTGTGTGTGTGTGTGTGTGTGTGTGTGTGTGTGTGTGTGTGTGTGTGTGTGTGTGTGTGTGTGTGTGTGTGTGTGTGTGTGTGTGTGTGTGTGTGTGTGTGTGTTTAAGCAAATTGGGGTGTGAGAAATAGGAGGCACCGAAAGACAAACTGTTTTCCCCTCTGGTGTTGAGCACCACAGGTCGAGTGTGTGTGAACTCGGTGTGAACTGCCGCAGTAGACTGTCCCTTCTGTCCTCTTCTACCTCTCCCTGCCACACTCTCCTTCACTCCTTTCCTCTCTCAATTTATATTTACTGTATCTATCCATCTCTTCTCTCCTCTCGCTACGTTTTTATCTCTCTGCTATTTCTACTCTCTTACGGACACGTCTCTTCATTCGTCTCCTTATCTGTCTTTTGCGCTCTCTTTGTTTTCATCCGTCTCCTTTCTCTCTTACGTATACGGTCTCTTTCTGTCTGTATCTCTTTTTGTTTTTCATCTCATTTCCCTCTGGTCATCTTTTCCTCTATTTCCACATTTCTGTCTCCATCTGGCACTCTGCCTTTCATGCTCGTTTCAAACGAGTCACTCGTTTGCCTGTCTTGCTGTCTCTGTCTCTCTTCCCATCATGCACTCTCCTTGTTTCTGCTACCTCTCTGTGTCTCTGTGTTTCTCTCTAGCTCTCTCACGCTTTCACTATACCCTTCTCTTTCTATCTCTTTCTGTCATGTTTTTTTCTCTGTCAGTTTCACTTTCTCTCTCACTGATTGTGTCTCCCCTTCTCCTCCATCAGAATAAAGACCTAAAGATGTGTGCATTGAACCTCTCTCTCTCTCTCTCTCTCTCTCTCTCTCTCTCTCTCTCTCTCCATCCCTCTCTCCTCTTCAGGATAAGGACCTGGAGATGGTTGCGTTGAATCTGAAGGTGGACCAGCTGGAGGCCGAGCTGGCCGACCTGTCGTCACAGGAGAGCAAGGACGAGGCCTCGCTGGCCAAGGTCAAGAAGACGCTGCGCGACCTTGAGGCCAAGGTCAAGGACCAGGAGGAGGAGCTGGACGAGCAGGCCGGCACCATCCAGATGCTGGAACAGGTGCAGTACGCAGCACGCACCTGTATACCTGGGCACACGCAGAAACACATCCAGACATGCTTTTAATGCAGTTGTGTCCTGTGGCATTCTGTGCTATGTAGGCCTAGGGTATATAGGTCTATTGAAATCCCATTTGGGAAACTCCCATTGTCATTGTGACACAGCAATCTACAGCACGCAAGTGCACACAGTGCGCAACAAAATTGCATTTATGCCTCACCCGTGCAAGGGGGCAGCCCCAAACTACGCCCTAAGTAATCAATGCAGGGGGACGGAACCAGAGACAACACATTCATACAACCCAGAGCAATGAATAATTCCCATGGGGTGAAATTATACAGTACATTAACAAATACCGTGTCATAAATAGCATTTTCCAATCTGAAAGATTGTCTCATACATGCACATGCAAACACACACACACAATGAACAGTACTTTTAATTCCAATTTCAACTCCTTTTTATATGTTATCTACAACAATCACGACGCACACACACAGAGAGACAGGCACACACACACACACACACACTTACATACACATGTGCCACCCACAGCTGTTCACATGCATAACTGCTCTAATGGCTCCATATTGCCTCCTCCACACCTGGTGCTCAGCATAGTGTGGTCTGTGGAGCTGCTACTGCCTGGTGTCCTTGTATTGTGTGGGAGTCAACTGTAGCTTTCCTCAGCCAAGCCAAGGCAGCCAGCCTCCCCCTCGGCACAATCTCCCCTAGCCCATCACACTCACATACACACACTGACATATGCGCACACACACACACACACACACACACACACACACACACACACACACACACGCACACACACACACAGCACGTACACACACTGACATACGGTACTCATATGTGGGTATGTGCACACACACGCGTGCGCTCATGCACACTGACACACACGCGCGCGCACATACGCGCACGTACACACAGACACACAAAAGTCAGCAAAGTGTTCTTCCTGAATGTCAAACATGTTGACTCATGTTCAGCAGAGTGCGCGAGTGGGCAAGCAGAGCTATCCAGGCCCTGTGGCTCTGTTCTCTTCTGCTCTGACTACTACGCCAAAGTAACTTTGTGTGTGTGTGTGTGTGTGT
>NC_085864.1:4168827-4173827 GCF_034702125.1 Engraulis encrasicolus
GTTCAAATGTTCATTCCTTTGGATTTTTGCTTGGGGCCCAAGGTGACCCTTGAATCTGACTCAGGCACGTTGAATCATGCAATCATTCTTCTTAACATGGACTTTTTGAAATATTTTTTCACTAAAAAATGTGATCGATATGATTCATTTTGAAAAAAATGTTGAGATATACATTTTTTATAGTGTAAGTGATTAAAACATATCTACTCTTCAGAAACTAGACCCATATCTGTTTTCATTAATAAGTTTAACTTCTCGGATTAGCCAGGTGTTCTTGCTAATGAATGTTTAATATTGATGAGATGTACCATATCACACCTGTAATTACCCCGTCCCCCATGTCATTGTCATTGGTCCATCTGTCTCTCTCAGACAGACAAATGCAAAGCCTGAACCAGCAACAAAATGGCAGCTGAATCCCAGCTCATCTTAAGACCCCAGTATAGTTCACTCTGCCGAGTGTGGAGACCCCTGGTTTTTATCCACTCCAGTTGCCACAGTCTGTTTTGAGCCTGATGTGGAACGACTGTCAGCTCTCGATCGCCACCATCCCCCCCATGCGTTCCACCCTCCCCCCTTCAACATTACCCACATTCCCTGGCAACTCCGCGTTCGTTCATTCGTTCCCAGCATCCTGTGCAGTCACGCTAGTATCGCAATTATTGACCGCCGCAGAGAGAGGAGGGGAAATGATCTCCGGCTGTATGTAATGTAATGGCATGTTTCCGAAGCCATCTCTAATTTGAACAAGACGAATCGCCCTGAAATGCATTACAATTTAATAACGCTGTCACCGGCTGGATATTATCAGAGGTGCGGGGTACCGAATGGGTGAGGGAGTGTGGGTGGAGTAGGGCGGAGTTGGTCGGGTGGGGGGGGGATGGTGCTGGGAAAAGTAAATGAGATCTCACACAGAAGAAGAAACGAGCACAGAGATATCAGGATGGAGAGAAAGAACAAGATGAGAGATGGCAAGCAGGGTGTGCCTGTGTGTGTGTGTGTGTGTGTGTGTGTGTGTGTGTGTGTGTGTGTGTGTGTGTGTGTGTGTGTGTGTGTGTGTGTGTGTGTGTGTGTGTGTGTGTGTGTGTGTGACTGTGTGTCTGTGTGTGTGTGTACGTGCGTCCGCATGCGTCTACAAGCATGTGTCTGTCTGTCAGGATGGCGTTTCTGCTTCGCTGCCTTTTGTTTGTCGCATTTCCTGCTTCTGTGGCTCTGCAATCTCTCTGATGCCCAGCGAGGAGCATTGATTTGCATGTATGGAATGAAATGAGTAAATTTGTGCACAGCCCTCCCTTTTCACCACCGCCTTCCCCACCCCCCGGCCCACACACACACACACACACACACACACACACACACACACACACACACACACACACACACACACACACACACACACACACACTGCCTCTCTATTGGATAAATTTGTGTACAGGCCTCAACTTCCACCTCCCACCCTTCCCCATTCCCCTCGCCACCAACCCAATGCATCTGTTTTGCTTGCCTGCTTTTCAACATTCTGCAGCAATATGGGTAAGAGAAAAAAAGCGTGTCTGGTGCACTAATGCTATGTATCGAATGAAATGAGTAAATTTGTGTACAGCCCTCAACTTCCCCCCTCCTAACCTCTCCCTCCTCCTCCTCACCCCAACGCTTCTGATTTGCTTCTTTGCTTTTCAACATTCTGCATCTATAAGGAGGAGAGAGAGAGAGAGAGAGAGAGAGAGAGAGAGAGAGAGAGAGAGAGAGAGAGACATGGCCAGTGTTCTACTAATGCTATGTATCAAATCAAATGAGTACATTTGTGTACAGCCCTCAACTCCCCCAAACTCCCCATCCCCCTCCCCATCCTCCTCTTCACCCCAATGCTTCTGATTTGCTTCTGTGCTTTTCAACATTCTGCAACTACAAGAGGGAGAGGGGAGGGGAGGGGGTTAGACCAAATAAAACATGGAGGATGAGCTGCTAATGCCATGCAAAAGGCCCCGGAGAATGAGGCAGAATATTACATTTCATGATGGAAACGCGATTGAATTTTGAGTGCTGATTTTCGAAGCTCCACTCAGCGGAAAAAACTTGTGTATTGACACCCAGTCCTCCAATCCAACATGTAGCAACTGCTACATTCTAATGCATTTTATTGACTGAAGAAGCCGGCAGGCAAATTACTTTTTTTTTCATTCTCTCTCGCACTCTCTTTTTTCTGAAGTTTTTCCAACAATGTAGGCACTCGTTGATTATAGTGTCACTTGAGGGGGAAAAATAGATTAAAAATTCTTTGTTTTTTTGTTTCATTTCTCTCTTAGAATAGAAAGTGCAACACACAGTTTCACATAGGGTAATTTTAGAACAGAAACTTCAAAAGTGATTTGGGGGGGTGGAGGTGCTGAGGTAGGCCTTTATTTCTGTATTGTTTGATGAATTGTCAGGTAGTTGAAGGAGTTGGATGAGGAACTGCGATGTCTTTGTAACATATTTATAGCTAAGCAGATGAAAGAGCGATGGGAGCGCAATTTGTTTTACTCCTGCACCATTTCGCTTGCAGTGACTGGACTGCTGTAATTGCTTTTTAAACACCAGTGTGCTGTGTGTGTGTGTGTGTGCGTGCGTGCGTGCGTGCGTGCGTGCGTGCGTGCGTGCGTGCGTGCGTGCGTGCGTGTGTGCATGTGTGCATACAAACGTGTATGTGTGAGTGTACTGTTTGTTTGATTATTTGCGTGTTGTTTACAAATCCCCTTTTCATTTTTAATCTTGAGCCTCATATCTCTGCTGACATATTTGAGACAGCTTGTCCACACACATAAAGCTGTAATACCATTATTGTTTGTCTGGTCACAGACTTGTGTCTTGTATCTCAAAACAGGAATAGCTGTTCAATTTTATCTCAAAGAACAAGTTAGAAGAGGACCAGAGGATATATGTAGCAAGGTCAACTAGGCTATGTTGCGTGCTAACCCTCTTAAGGCCAAATTACAGTTCTGCAACAATTGACGTGAATTGTCTCTTGAGTCTGGTCACAAATCTGTTTTGCTGTTATGGTTCTGCGCATGAGATCTCATGTCGCGAGCCACATTTGGAATAGTGCGAGTTTCCTTCACTAAACTGTAAGCACTACGGTCATTATTAAGCAATGTTGCTTTCTAGCTCAGTTAGCTTAGTACTTTTACACAAACTGCAAAGGCAAGGCACTGGTATCATTATTTGAAATACCATGTCTGTTTTTTTACTTCCGGAAAATGCAAGCATGGTGAAATTTGAGTCTGCCGATGTGTGTTCACATACGGTGGAGAAACTAGGCTACAAAACGGTAGTCAGACTGCAGGCATTGTGCCACGCGTGTCCAACTGATACATTGTTTGTTGCTTAATAATCCAGTCACTGTAGCTTCATTTATGTACACACACTAGAAACAAAGCATTGATATCGTATTTTACAGAATATTGACAGTGCCTTTTGTCTGCGAAGGTTCACGTGTGTTCCTGTACATAGTCAGGCTTTTTTGACATGCGTGACAACGCTCGCAGAGCCTCTGCGTGGGGGCGTGGTCGCATGCAGAGACAGATTTGACTCACGCAGAGGCTATGCGTTGGAGGCATAAATTAGGCCTTAAAACCGAACTGGTGTACAATTGATGAATTGATTAACCAACATAGTGAAATAGAATCACTGCAAATGACTAATAATGAGAAGGAGGGGGAAACTCTCAAGTGCCATCTCCCCAAAAAAATTGAACAGACAATAACCTAGGAATGACAAACAGCCAAGAAAGGATGCCGTGTCAGCTTCTATAATAAAAAAATGAATCAACACCGTCATGTTCGGCAACCTCCATGTTGGTGGGCAAATAAAGACAGATCTGGCCCATTACGGCCTCTCCCACGGTGCCAGCGATACCCAGCACACTGACAAGATGGATGTGTCTCTCTAGCACCGTCACCATCGTGGACGCCTTTTTCGTTTCCCACGCATCATGTACTAATGGATCCTTTCGTTTTTGTTTTTTCAGCCTCCCTTTTTGTTTTTCTATTTGATATCCATCCGTGGACATAGTGCCAAGTATCAAGTAATGAAGTGGTGTTGTCTACTATAAATCAACACGGTCATGTGGGCCATCCCTGGTCTGTTGTGATTAGAGAGGTGGTCTTTGGGTCACATGGTTGCAGGTTCGAATCTCATCTTTGCCAGTAGGCGGCACATGTGTGTCTCTGCTACTTCATCCCTGGCTGTTGTAGTGCCCTTGAGCAAGACACCCGACACCACATTTGAAACGGATAACCGTAATAACTGTAAGTAGCTTTAGAGTGTAATGCAATGTACAGTAATGTAATGTTCGGCAGCCTACATGTTTGGTGGGCAAATAAAGACAGATCTCTTCCATTATGGGCTCTCCCCACTGTGCCAGCATTTCCCAGCACACTGACAAGATGGATGTCACTACTGTGGTCCACGTCACCAGGCCATTTTGTTTTCCCGCACATTGCGTGCTAATGGACTCATTAGTAACTGTGCTCTTTTCCCTCTTATTACCTCTTCCCTTTTCATATTCATACATGCATACTACATACATGCACAGTAAAAATGCAGAGCTAATTCAACCGAGAGTACAATCGAGAGTACTCTGGGACCAAATACTCTCTTGAAGATGCTAAATGAACTCTCTAAGTGTTGAATTAACGCTGCATTTCTAATGTGTCTATGCCAGTCTGTCCCCTCTGAATACTATATGCGGTGAGGCTCTACTGAGATGTCTTTTCTTCTTCTCTCTCGACATTGTCGTGGAGGTAATTATAGACGGAAAACCTCACCTCTAAATAGTCGCCAAAGGAGATTGAAGACGTGTGTTTGTACGTGCATGTGTGCATGCGTGCGTGCGTGTGGATGACAGGATGCTAGCTAGCACACTTCACAAAGGTAATTTTCCATTGTGGTTATGCTGCTCTGCCAAACACTAATCACAGGGATTAGGTGTAGGAGGGCCACAGTGACATAAGGCTTTGAAA
>NC_085864.1:4181327-4206327 GCF_034702125.1 Engraulis encrasicolus
GCTTTGTGAGGGGATACAGGAACCTAGTTGGACAGAAAGACTGGGTAGGGTTGAGAATTGACCGCAGCTGGACTCGAACCTTGGTCCCCATGGGCATACTGCAAGCCCATATATTTCTCCCCCTCCTGTTGATATTATACCGGCCCGCCACACTTGTGCATAGTAGACTGAGACGTAGTGTACGGTACATACACCACCACACCTTGAATGGAATAGGGCTGGACAGAGGAAGGCTTACCTGGAGCCCTGGAGCTATGGCCTGAATGCTGATTTGGGGACCAGAGAGGGTGAGGAGAAGCCAGGGGAAATAAGCCATCCTCTCTTGGTCGTGTGGTGAATAAGGACAGAAGTGTCAGACAGAGCTGTGATTTAACACCTAAATGGTGCCTTTTAAAAATAGAATGTTTGTGGTGGCATTTATGAAAAGTGTTCACACAGCATTTATGACTCTTTTTTTATATATATATATAATAATTGCACTGCTGTTTTGCAGTGGAATGGGAAACAACTGCTGACAAGAGTTTGATTATTTGAAGGACCTGCATTGTATATTTTATTTATATTTATTTTTAATCCGTTCTATGCACAATGAAAAGCCTCCATGACTTAACCTATCCTATGGAAGACTGTGGTTGTCTGTGCGGGTAATGATTATGGGAATGCAGCATCATAGTTCTTGGTGTAATGACAGTTTTATTTGTTTAGCACAATACCAGCAATAGCAGGACATCATTTTATGGCAGCTCAATGGTCCCAAAATTGCTTTGTGCCCTGCATTCATCTGTCTTAGTTATTTTATGTGGGGCCTTGGTGTTGTGGCCAACGTGTACAATGTGTGCGTGCCGTGCATGCATGCGTTTGTATGTCTCAGGAAATGGTAAATGGACTGCATAATATTACACTTTTCCACTCCTCGAGCTCTCAGTTCCTCTCACCACCTGTCTCACCACCACCACCCCTGTCTCAGGGTGATCCTCTTGGTTTGCCTGGTGGCATATCCTCAATGAGTGAAGCTATCTTGTGTAGTGCACTGTATGTGTGTGGAGTCATTGTGTGTGTGCCTGTGTGTGTGTTTGTGTTTGGGTTTGTGTATTTGTGTGTCTAACACATGTCACGGTCCTCCTTCCTCAGAGCCTGGTGGCGCGTCTGAAGGAGAGCGTGGAGAAGCTGACGGAGGAGCGTGATCAGCGCAGCGCCAGCGAGACACGCGAGAAGGAGCAGAACAAGCGTCTGCAGCGGCAGATCCGCGACGTCAAGGAGGAGATGGCCGAGCTCGCCAAGAAGGAAGGAGAGGCCAGCCGCAAGAAGCACGAGCTGGTGAGTACCAGAGCCAGACAAAAACAATCTTACACAATATATAATAACACTTGTGGCTTAGCTTAGGCACCAAGTTGCTGACTTTGTGAGGTTGCACTGAGTTCCACAGTCCACAGAATGTGTTTTACAGTCAGACTGGCTTTAATGTTGTGGTGAAAACAAAGTACACATTTGATACCCTAAGCTAAGTTTAGAGCCAGGCGAATGCTTCTCGCAAAACGCCCAAAGTGAAGTGTACTGATGAATTCATGAGTAAAAAATGACTGGAATCTGAGGAAGACCGAGAGGTTGAAACGTCATTGCCAATGAATGAATAAATAAAAAGATGAAAAAATAACTTCAAGAAGGAAAAATCCAAAGAAGTGTGCGGACCCCTTTTTTCAAAAAATACGTAATCTTTTTGTTCAGCACCAGGGATTGTGCACAAGTAACTCTCTACAAGTAAAAAATGGCTGGAACGTGAATAACTTTGGGATTGTACTGTTATTCCTCCAGTTCTACTGTATGTTGAAACAAGGGCAGTTTGACATACATAGACTTGTAATGATAGACTGATATAGGGGAAGAAACTGACTTCCATTAGTGATGTCACAACTTGTGGCTGATTGATAAGAAAACTCTTGCTTTCCACTTGAGGGCCAGTTTTGGAGAGAGACGCAGCGGTGGTGTGGAAGTGGAAATCAGTTCTTAACCTTATCTGCCTAGGTAACATGCTAGGACTGTATGGAACAATCCATCGAAAAAATAAAGAAAAGGGGGAAAAAATGCCATGTACCTGTGTCCGTGTGTGACAAATTGGCTGCTGAGATCTATCATTCTACAAAACCTAATGTTCAAAGCTACCAGTTGCAGGCGTCTTGTGAGACTGTACGTATGGCCTATCTTACAAGCCCCTTTACTCCTCCAACAACCCAACAGGAAATGGACATCGAGAGCCTTGAAGCAGCCAATCAGAGCCTGCAGGCGGATCTGAAGCTGGCCTTCAAACGCATCGGGGACCTGCAGGCCGCCATCGAGGACGAGATGGAGAGCGATGACAACGAGGACCTCATTAACAGGTACTGCAGCCCAGCCTTACCATTAGCACTGGAGCCCATTCGTTAGCCATTAGCCCGCTCTCCTCTATCCATCTCTGTGCTGTTTCACTGCTGCCTTTTCAGTGTTTTAAAATGGCAGAGCTGATATATATGTGGAAAAGATTAGAGGTGGAGAACGATGACAATGAGGACCTCATTAAGATGCTATGCTCTATCTGCACTGGTTTGCTAGCTTTGTTTGTCTCTCCTCAGTGTTAAAAAATGGATGATCTGAGTTATGGGTAGGGAATAGGGCTGCACGATTATGGAAAAAATCATTATCACGATTATTTAGGCCAAAATCATGATCACGATTATTAATCACGATTATTGATTTTTGCAGATTTTTTTGAAAATTATAACAAGATGAAATATAACCAAGAATTAATTACATACGGGATGAGCAAAATAAAATGAATTGTAATAATTGTGTAAAGGCAATAGCATTTCTGGCCAGAAACACCAGCCTGTCAGTATGTTCTGGCTTCAAGGACGCTCTCAAAAGTAGGTTACTTTTGCCACGATTAAATCACGATTAAAATCATGAGTTCGATTTCACTATTTTATCACGATTTTGATTATTTTTCGATTAATTGTGCAGCCCTAGTAGGGAAGATTATAGGATAAATCTGAGATGGATGGCAAGGACAGAAATGGAGGGAAGGAGAAGATAAAGAAAAGGTTTCATTAGCAGGTAGCACATCCGCCATTAGCAGGCTATACCTACCTCTGGACTGTCTCACTGGCTAGCCTTGAGCGTCTAGCCAGTGTTTTAAAATGTCTGATCTGAGATATCGGTTAGAGAAAAGATTAGAGAAAAATCTGAGACGTATTGCAAGGGCAAAATGGAGGGAAGTTGAAGAGAAAGAAAGTTTCTGAGGGAAGAGGTCTTTCTGAGAGAGTTGTTTGCTGCAGGAAGCTGTCGAACGGAAGAACATTCCCTTGGCCTTGTCCAACACCCCATGAGGAAAATGAAGGGGGTAAAAAAAAGCTAGCCTTGAACATTTCTCTGCTAAATTTGTTCGCTCGCTCAGTCAGTATGTCAATCATTCTGGAGCCAGTATGCCTAACTCGCAAACATTTATTTAATAGCCTGAGATTGTTGCTGAGGATTGTTGCTGAGGCTAGCTCACTCGAGTCGCGAGCGCTTGTTGGCAGCGGCAGCTAAGCCAGGGAAGCTCTCATTTGCCCCTGTCAGGAGGGAATAAGTAGGGAAGAAAATAGAGAAGTACCGAGATCTCTGTGGTGTTTGTGTGTGTGTGTGCGAGCATGTGTGCCTACGTGAGTGCCTGTGTGTGTGGGTGTGCGTGCGTGCGTGTGTATTAAAGGGAAATGTTAAAGGTAGTATTCACACACGCGTGCGCACGCACACACACACACAATGTACAAAGTCATTGTGAGGTGTTCTGCTCTCAGAGCGTGTACTGTACTCTGGGTTCAGCTGTTGAGGTGTCCTTGTAGGTAAAGACATTATGGGATTGGAAGTTTCAAGGTGACAGATCTTTGCCAACTGCCACCGCCACATTTCATGCTCTCTTAGCCCCAGGCACTGCTGCTGATGTTTTTTCCGTTGCTGTTGTTGTTTGCATAAGTTTCACTTTTTTGTTCATTTTTTTGTGTGTCCTCCATTGTCTCCTTTTCTCTTTTGTGTTTGACTTGATTTCTCTGTTTTTCTCTCTTCTGTTTGTGTCACTGTTTTATTTTCTTTCTCTTCCACCATCCACAGTTTACAAGACATGGTGACTAAGTATCAGAAACGAAAGAACAAAACGTGAGGAAACAAGAAGCATATGTTTGGGGTTGTTTTTTTGCTTTTTTAAATGAAAATCAGTTTTGTCCTCTCCTCAGACAAGTGATGCAGTGTTTTACAAAGCTTTGGGGCGGGAAATGCTTAATTGCCTATTAATGTCGCCATCCGTTTGCCCTTGCTGAGCATTCAAACATGCCCCTGTGAGGGGCGCATTAAATCTCTTATCTCCCCCCAAAGCGACCCGCTTTTGACCTCACAGAGGGCAAAAAACAGCCGGCAGCAAATCCCCAAGGAAATTTGAACTTTGTTCTCGATGACTTCCAAATTATACTGCATCACAAGCCTGAGGTTGGGGTGTTTTTCTGATTTTTAAAAAAGTAACATTCTCACCAGCTTTTTTGTTGCTTTTTTATTCTACTTAAACTCCCTGAGTTTTTTGCATGGTGTCACTTCTTGTTTTGTGCATGGCACTGTGTAACGTGCTTATACACTGTGTATCCCTCCTCAACCAACACGAGCAAAGCATGCGTTTTATGCACCCTGCGCAGTTCAATCCTTCCCGCCAAAAAAGTTGCCATTTGGTTGACCTGCTAACACACTGAGCATCAATTTTTAAGTATGCTACGCAATCCCTGTGGATTGTGTGTGTGTGTGTGTGTGCGTGTGTGTGTGTGTGTTTTATTTGCGCTTGAATGTGTGTGTGCGTGACGTGTGTGCATACGTACGACTGTGTCTCTTTGGGTTGTGGACTGAAAAAAAGACATTGGGTAAGTATTTTATTGAGCCTTGGTTGCTCCCTGCCGGTGATACTTACGGCCACTTTAATACTGTGGATTTTCCTCCTCCTCTCCCCATGCCCTCCTCTTCAACCCACAGTCCACCACCTCCACCTCCACCTCCACTACTACCAGCCTTAGCCTACCTCCGCACCCCAGGGGAAGAGCGCTTGCTCTGGGCTGTGCTGTTGGACACCGCTGGGTCATGTTTGAGCAAGCGCCGGGGGATACTCGCCTGCCCTCCTGAATATTTCAGAGGGGCTACGCTACTCAGAGCAGAGTAGAGCTGAGGCAAACGCTTAAGGCTATCACGGCGGTGGACAGTCAGTTTTACTCCGAACGAAAGAGAGACAGATGAGAGAGGAGGGGCTGGGGGTGAAGATGGAGTGGTGGATGGTGCCAGGGCGGTGGTGGCGACCGTTGCTGTCAGGGGGAAGGTGCTGTGTCGGACTCGGGGGTGTAAAGGAAACCAAAGAGTGGGACATCGTGAGGTGGGCTAGGGTGAGAATAAGGTGCATCGAGCCAGGTCTGTGGCCTGGACTGTGACTCTGGCTGTGGCTCTGGCCCTGGCCCTGGCTGTGCCTGGGAGGTTGAAGTGTGCTGTGGGGGTGTGGGTGAGGGTAAGAGTGTTCTTGCTCCTCATCAATCATTCAAACTCGGAAGTTAAATAATGGATGACCATCAAATGTCCTACAGAAATCTCTCGCCCCCATAACCATCAAATCCACCACCACCCTGCCTCATCACCCCAGCCCCGAGCCCTGGCTGGCAAGGGCTCCTCCGAAGGCAGGCAGGCAGGCAGCTCTGCTCTGTTCAGCGCTGCCTAACCTCTGGCTGCGAGCCAGGCTCGTTCCCACATCAATAGTGCTCGGCGTGTAGCGTCGCTGCACTTATTACATTTTCCATTTTTAAAGCCCTTGTTAAGCTGCGAGGCCCCCGAACACTGGCACGCTGCTGCACACACACACGCACGCACGCACGCACGCACGCACGCACACACACACACACACACCCACACACACACACACACACACGCCAGCCCCATTTCCATCCCCTCTCTAATGCTGTGTACAGTGAAAGGAATTCAGAAGCTAATGGCCTGGCCTGAAACAGTCTTGTTCTTCTGCTCTAAGAGCTTTAGGTGGCGTATTGTGCAATGCCGAGGCTGAAAAAAGGGTGTTATTGTTTTGGTTCATTTCACTTTTCTGCTTTGGTTGGTAGGAGAGGGGTTGAAATCTGTGTGTGTGTGTGTGTGGGTGGGTGGGTGTGTGTGTGTGTGTGTGTGTGTGTGTGTGTGTGTGTGTGTGTGTGTGTGTGTGTGTGTGTGTGTGTGTGTGTGTGTGTGTGTGAGAGAGAGAGAGAGAGAGAGAGAGAGAGAGAGAGAGAGAGAGAGAGAGAGAGAGAGAGAGAGAGAGAGAGAGAGAGAGAGAGAGAGAGAGAGAGAGAGAGAGAGAGAGAGAGAGAGTCTTTGTGTGTGTGTGTGTGTGTGTGTGTGTGTGTGTGTGTGTGTGTGTGTGTGTGTGTGTGTGTGTGTGTGTGTGTGTGTGTGTGTGTGTGTGTGTGTGTGTGTGTGTGTGTGTGAACAAGTGCTCACTTCAGCTGTGCCTTTTTGGGCACCTGTGCATTACCACCGCAACCACTTTGGGCAGTAAAGTAGTTCTTGGATGTGTATGTGGTTTTATTTTATTTTTTGGCAAGGCTCTAAGGTCCAAGTGGTCTTATGAATTGTGCAGCAAGCGGCACTGCTGTGAAGATTCAGAAACTCTCAGTGCAGAACTGGAGGAGCTGGTCCAGAAAGAAAAAAATGGAGGGAAAAAACAAGGAAAACGTAGGTATCTTATCTTCGTAGCTAGCACAGGTGCCGTTTGAAAGCATAAGTGCTCCCTAGGCCTTACTGTACTGTAGGTATGAAGCCTTCGCTGGGAGTAGAGTTAGTATATGCTTAGAGTGTGTGTGCTTGAAACAGTTCCCAGAGGGCCTCAGCCTAGCAGGGCCGGTGGCAGGTATAGGCAGACAAGGGGGTCGCCTAGGCCCTAGGGCACCAAATTGACTAGGACTGGCTCTGCAGCCCAGCCTCTCCATCCAGCATAAACCCAACCCAGTGTATGCAGAGCAGGCAAAGTCAAAAGCAAGGCAGAAAAGATATAGATATCTGGATATAGAGCACAGAGGCTGGAAATAAAGAGGGGAAGAGAGAAGGAAGAATGGAGGGATAGAGGGATAGAGGGGAGGAAAGTAAAGGGGGAGGAGTGGGAATGGAAGCGTCACAGTGTATGCGACTCTTAGTCAAACAGCTAACAGAAGGATGGAGGGGTGGGACGGGAGAACGTAAACGGAGGAGAGTGTGGAGGATGGAGGGGTTGAGAAGGGGGGATCCATATGCGCTAATGATAAATGTAATAGCGTGTAACAGAGATGTACAAGCGGTGGAGGCAGATTGTCACAGACAATTAATGTCCCCTCTCCTCCTCTTCCTCCTCCTCCTCCTCCTCCTCCTCCTCCTCCTCCTCCTCCCCCTCCTCCTGCACAGCTCGGCCCGGCCTGTTGTTTGTTTGTTCCCCCGGGGGCCCTGTGCGCTGCAGCTTAACTAATGGTATGCGGTCAAGGACATAAATTGTGTGTGACACTTGGTGTAAAGTGCTTGATTACATTGCCGCGCCGCGGCTGTCTGGGAAGAGGAGAGGGGCGTGCAGATGCCCTCGCCACCGCCACCCGCCATCCAGAGCTGCCGCCGTGTTCACACCAGGACCAGTCACCTCTACTGGGCCATGGGGCTCTGTGTGTGTGTGTGTGTGTGTGTGTGTGTGTGTGTGTGTGTGTGTGTGTGTGTGTGTGTGTACATGCGTGTGTGTGTGTGTGTGTGTGTGTGTGTGTGTGTGTGTGTGTGTGTGTGTGTGTGTGTGTGTGTGTGTGTGTGTTTTGTATGCGAACAAGGGACAAGCACAGTCACACAGCAGGAGAAAAGGGCTAGAGAGGCATACAGGGCCAATAAATAAGCTTAGCTGGACATGCTTAATCATTTCAGCTCCATTATATAGTGTCCCCGCTTGTCCTGTATTGTCCTTTATTCCAATAGGTGTTTATTTAAAGAAAAAAATGGAAAATGAATGTTAGAAAGAAATGTTATTTCTTGAATTATTTATCCCCCAGGGGCTTCCTAGAAAAAAAGAGATTTGCGATCTCAGTGGGACTCACCCGGTGAACTTCAGGATAAATGGAATAATAATAAGGAAAAAACAGTCTCTGCTTCCTCTGTGATAAAAACACGGAGGGCAGACTTTAGGAACCATTTCATACTTGTTTTTATATTCATACGGCAGCTGGCTCTGTGACTGCTTAGTGTGAAGCACTAGAAAAATACTACCAATACCAATACTAATCATGTGTGGATATCCAGCAACGGCCGAGGTCAAGATGCTGTAATTGGTATCGTACTGGGTTTGGGTAGCTGTAAACATAAAATACACTGTGATTGAAGTATCTATAATACAGATGTAGTTTCACATATCTGTAAAGTAGTAGTTACAGTACATTACCTAGCAGTGGTGACATGACAACACTAGCAGTTGGCGAAAGGCAGCACAGTGGAGTAAAATGTATGAGCTATTTAGGTTTCCTCTGTGTTTTGTTGTCAAAGGAAGAAGAACACCATGTTGTTGGTGAATGATAGTGCAATATTCTGCAGTATCTTCTAAGTCTAAGCGAAATCTTGAAAGGGCAAGCAGACAAACCAACAAAAGGGAGGCATTGACTTTCAAATCCATGCAAAACAAAACAAAACAGAAAAAGAATGGAAAAGTCAGATTGCTCTCATTATCTCTAATAAGGCAAAGGGCAAACCAGAGGGACTTCGTCTTGCTGACACGCAGTCTCTGTCTCCCTCTCTCCCTCTCTCCCTCTCTCTCTCTCTCTATCTCTCTCTCTATCTCTCTCTCTGTCTCTCTCTCTCTCTCTCTCTCTCTGTCTCCTAGCACTCTCGCCCTTTTGTTTACTTCTGTGCCACCACCGTTGCCGTGGCGGAAGCAGCTCTAGCATTCTGACGTCAGGTCAGCTCGCGCCTCTCAGAGCTGAGGGAGGAAAAAAAAGAAAAAAAAATGTGTCAGGAGACTGCGTCTAATGGTGTAGGCCTAGCAAGCAAAGTTAATTATGCTTTCAAAAGAGGTCTCAAAGCCCCCTCCAGGCAACTTCTTTGCTGCTCGGCATAAGAAAAAGCGTTGTGTTCTATACATGCAGAGAGAAAGAGAAATTAGAAGAATATGCACTTGGAGTGCATTCAAAAGCAGCGAGGATAAAAGATTTGCATGGTTAGTAGTTAGGTGTGTGTGTGTGTGTGTGTGCGTGTGTGCGTGCGTGCGTGCGTGCGTGCGTGCGTGCGTGCGTGCGTGCGTGCGTGCGCATGTACCAGCAAATGTGGCAAGCATCTGTGTGTTTGACAAGGTCATCATAGAAGCTGTCATTCGTAACGTATGTGCCTCTACACTACGACGCTACATGCCATGGTCATAATGCATTGTGGGTACTGAAGATTACTTAATGCAGAGTCTTTTGAAGAGCCATCTAGAGATTTGTGTGTGTGTCTGTGCATGCGTGTTTGTCTGTCTCTGTCTGTGTGCGCCTGTGTGTGTACAAAGAAAAGCTGAAATACAACGGGGGTAATTCTCATCAGCGGCTCACCGAGGGTGTCATGGTGCATTGTACCTCTTTTTGATCCTTTTCAGCCCACTGACAGACCTCAATTCTCTTCCCAATACTCCTCGGGCCAATCCCATATCCCACCCCCTGACACCTCAGCTCACCTCAGCCCAACACACACGCACACACACACACACACACACACACACACACACACACACACACACACACACACACACACACACACAGAAATGCCATCCCCAACTCCTTGACACCTCACCTCAGCCTACCCCGCACCTCTCAGTCTCACAGATCGAAAACAATCTACTCCCAATCTGTCCCCCAAATTATTATGTCAGAGTCCGGGGCATTATTCAGCTGTGGCGCTGTGCGAACGGATAAATGAGACTTGGGATTGAGGGGTGGTGAGGTGTGTGTGTGTGTGTGTGTGTGTGTGTGTGTGTGTGTGTGTGTGTGTGTGTGTGTGTGTGTGTGTGTGTGTGTGTGTGTGTGTGTGTGTGTGTGTGTGTGTGTGTGTCTGTGTCTGTGTCTGTGTCTGTGTGTGTGACTGAGAGAGAGAGAGAGAGAGACAGAGACAGAGAGTGTGAGAGAGTGACTCAGTGTGTGCAAGCGTGTGTGCGTGGGTGTGTCTGTGTGTCGTGGGTGTGTGTGTGAGCGTGGTGATGGAGAGGATGAGGGAAGATGGGCAGAGGGAGGGTGGGGTGTGGATGAAAAAAAAACCCTCTTTCTATTTTCTACCTTCTCTTCCGCTAAGCCGCTCCCCTTTGTCCCTGCGCCCTAACATCGGGGCTGGTATTGAATGCGGTATTGAAAGGAGCTGGTCTAGTCAATCCAGTCAGGTGGGGGGTGAGACCAGGGCTGGATTAACGCACGGGCAAGATATGGCTGCAGCCTAGGGGCCCCCACCTGCCAGGGGGGGGGGCCCTGATTGGGCAAAAAGTGAAAAATTGTGACAAGATGCAGTTTTGAAAAATTCAGCTGTCGTGTACAGTTGGTAGAGCTGTTATTCC
Source organism: Engraulis encrasicolus (assembly GCF_034702125.1). NCBI lineage: Eukaryota > Metazoa > Chordata > Actinopteri > Clupeiformes > Engraulidae > Engraulis > Engraulis encrasicolus. The sequence continues at coordinate 4,191,910 of NC_085864.1, forward strand.
TTAATTCCTATGACACGGTCTGTGTAAAATTTACACAAAATTTGCCTTCCAGGGGACCCACAGCAACCTGTAACCTAGGGGCCCCAGGCCATCTTAATCCGGCCCTGGGTGAGACAAGGGCTTGAGGCGCCAGGCCAGGCAAGGCAAACCAGACAGGGGCAGTGCCAACTAACTGCAAGACACAAGGCTGAGCGATAATGCCCACGCACAATAACAACACGGGAAGAGAACGGCTGGGGTGTCTCCATAGGCCCTCCGCAGCGAGCAGCAATCCCCCTGCATGTGTCTGTGGCCTCCTATGATCCTCATCCTGCCAGTGGACAAAGAGAAAGACGAGAAAAAATAAATAACTAATGTGCCTGCCCTGAACTGAATACCCCCCCATACCTACCCTGCTTTCCACTAACACCAATCGCCACAGCCGGCCTTTGTTCTCACATGCTCTTCCCCTCTCTCTCTCTCATCATCTCTCTCTCTCTCTCTCTCTCTCTCTCTCTCTCTCTCTCTCTCTCTCTCTCTCTCTCTCTCTCTCTCTCTCTCTCTCTCCCTCCCTCTCTCTTTCTGGCTTCTCCTCTTCTTCTTCTTTCTCTTAATCTCTCCGTCGCAGTGAGGGGGAGTCAGGCTCCGACTCGGAGGTGGAGGACCGTGTGGACGGGGTGAAGTCGTGGCTGTCCAAAAACAAGGGCTCGGCCAAGAACCTGTCAGACGACGGCAGCCTGAAGAGTTCAAGGTTAGCCAGGGGCGCACGCGCGCACACACACACACACACACACACACACACACACACACACACACACACACACACACACACACACACACACACACACACACACACACACACACACACACACACATTTAAACACACATGTAAACCCATTCCTGAAAACCCCTACCCCTGTTTTTTTGCAATGCCAAAAGGAGCCTCTTATCCCGTCATTATACAGTCTCAAGACTAAAGAGCATCAACTGGCATTGGCATATTGCCTCTCCTCTCCTCTCCCTTCCTCTTCCTCCTTTTCTCCCCATCCCTACCCCCATTCTCTCTCTATCCCTCCTTCACCCTCTCCTCTCCTTCCTCTCATTCTCACGTTGGACAGCGCCTCCTCTCCTCTCCTCTCCTCTCCTCTCCTCCCTTTTCACCCTTTCCTTACTCCCATCCTCTCCTCTCCTCTCCTTCCTTCTCTCTCCCTCCCTCCTCCTCTCAATCTCTCTTATTTCTCTGCCGCTGCCTCTCCGCATGTTCCCCAGTTCATTGGGCCCATTGTGGCTTGGGGCAGGGTGCTGATGACAGGGCCTGCTGTAGACAGGAGCTGCCTCTCCACTAGATTTATTGACGTGCCTGCTGGCCAGCTGGAAGGCCTACCTGCATCTCTCCATCGCTTTCCCTGCCTCTCCTCTCCCCTCTCTTCTTCTCTCCTCTCCTCTCCTCCGTCTTCCCCACCTCTCCTCTTTCTACCCTCCCCTCTCCTCTCCTACCTCTATTCCCCTACTCCTCTCTCTCCTCGTCTTCTCCTCTCTTCTTCTCTCATCTCTCTTCCTCTACCTCTCCCACCTTTCCTCTCCTCCCTCTCTCCCCCTACCTCTCTCCCCTCTCTCTGCCCCCGCTCTCCTAACCTTACCTCTGCTCTCTCCGCTGCTCTCTCCTCTCCTCCTCCCTTTCTTACCTCTTCCCCTCCCACTCTTCACTGCCTCTTCCCTCTCTCCTGCTTTACCTCTCTCATTTTCACTGCCTCCTCCCCCTCTTCTCTCTCCTCCTCCCCTGCTCCGAGATTAATAGATCTGCCAGCTGGCTGTCGCCGTCGATGGCCCAATATTTGTCTCCTTACGAGAAGATTTAAGTCTCCCACAAGGGCCTGCTTGCCAAACTTTAACACAAAACTTCAGCTTTTAGGTGTTTTTCTGTCTGGTTTGCAGGGTTAGTTCTACCGTCACAGAGCCTCCTCTAGTCATAAGAGGTCTATAACATGATACATTATTAGCAAGTTACAAATGGGCAGCATCTAGTGTAGTCTGATGTGTTTTTTGTCCTGCAGAAGAACAGTTGCGCTTTGGAGTATTTTTTGATTTATGTACTTTATTCTTGGCCTTTTTATAAAAAGTTGAATGACGAAAAAAAGAGTGCTAAAATGTACCCAGGGTTGCTATTTGCGTTTAGATTTGAGGAAAGCTTTTGTTTTTGTTTCATATTCCCCACAGCAAACCCTCGATAAACTCTGCTACCTTTTCCACAAACCCTCTGTCATCTTCATCCATCTTTATCATTAGACTTGACATTTTAGATTCACACCTCCAGAATTGTTTTCAGTCAGTTGAACTGCTTTATCCACATCTGTGCCTATCTGCTTTTCTTCTTGTGTTTGCTTCCCCTTTTTATTGATTCTTTCATCTCATTACTGGTTTCAAATTTCATGTATATCCCTTTTCATTTCTCCATGTGAATCATCTTCTATTTTTTTCTCTCTCTCTCTCTTTCTCTTCTCCTTTCTTCTTTATCCCTCTCTCTTCCAACTTCCATTCCATGTCTCTGTGTGTCGCCCACTCTTCCCACCTCGTCATGATCTCTCCCAACAACCAAAACACTTCCACCCCCCCGCCTATAGATACCCTGCAAACGCCGCAAACGCCGACGTGAAAGAAGGCATAGAGTGGGATTGGAAAGAGGGTAAGGAATGGAAAGAGAACGGCAAAGACGGTAAAGAGTCAGAGCAGGGCCGAGTGTCCGTCATGAGTTCCCTCAGCTACAGGAAGCGAGGCAAGGACTCCAAGGACGACAGCTCCCTCCTAAGCTCCCTGAAGGGAGACCAGTCCAAGGACTCGTCCGATACACTCTCGTCCTTCCGCAAGGGCAGCAAGAGCAGAAACGGGTCGGCGGACGGCCAGGAGTCCTGGAGAAAGACCCAGTCCCGGGCCAGCGACGACTTGGACGACCGCGGCTCCGTCATCTCCCAGGCCTACTCGGAGGCCGCCAGCCGGGCCCGGAAGGGCATGGACAGCCGCTGGTCCGAGTTGGAGTCCCTCCCGCCGAGCCGCGCCTCCACCCGCCGCACCCTGTGGGACATGGACGACGACGAGGACAGCAGGTCCGTGGTGAGCGTGTCGAGTCGCCGCCGCAGCCTGTCCCGCCTCGAGGGCCGACTGGGCTCGCCCGTGTCCCCGACGCCGAGCCGGAGGTCGGGAGGCCGCAGCCCTGGTAGCGTGAGCCGCGCCGACTCCCGCATGTCCGTGGCCCGCAGCTGCCGGCTGAGCGAGTTCGGTGTGGACGACGACACGCGCAGCATGGCCTACAGCGACGCCCGGTCGTCGGCCTACAGCCCCCACTCCAGCATGTCCGGACGCAGCGTGTCCATGCCCCCGCAGGCCCGCGCCACCAGCGGCAGCCCCCCCGACACCTCGGACGTCAAGCCCGTCACCCACCGCAACTACCTGGACCCCGACCTGGAGAAGGCCATCAACGAGGTGCTCAGCTTCAAGCCCATCAAGTTCAAGCGCACCAGCCTTGAAGACTCGGAGGCGGAATCCACTGTAGGCACAGGCAGCAAGAAGGATAAGGTTAAGGATGAGGATGATGATGATGTCGGTGTAGGGAGGAAGAGCAGCTTGCGGCGCTCGGCCTCGACCGCAGACTTCAGCCGATCGGCCAGCAGCATGAGCACGCGCAGCAGCCGCAGCACCAAGAGCACCAAGTCCTCCAAGAAGAACAAGAAGAAGAGCAAGAAGAAGAACCGCGACAGCTCCGAGAGCGAGTCCGAGAGCTCTGATGATGGGCGCCACAGCAAGAGAGGCAAGAGCAAAAAATCCAAGAAGTCCAAGAAGAAGTCTAAGAAGGCCTCCTCGTCCTCCTCATCCTCCTCCAGCTCAGAGTCGGAGTCGGACTCCAGCTCCGGAGCGTCCACCATCTCCTACCGCAGCACCAACAGCGTCAAGAGAGCCCCCAGCAGCAAGCACCCCTCTGGCTCCGAGGACGAGGAGGAGGAGAGGGACGCCCAGACGCCCGCAGAAGGGGCGCCTCCGCTCAACAAGAAGGACGAGAAGAAGAGGAAGAAGAAAATGGACAGCCTGGTGATGAAGTACCTGTACAGGCCTGGCAGCCCCGACAGCGGCGAGTAGAGCGTGAGGCCGGCCCCATCCCGGGCCAGGCCAGAACAGCGAGACTCAGCAGTAGGTGGCCACCGCTGCCTGGAGTGCAGTGCAGTGTGGAATACAAAGAGCATGGAGTGATACTCTACTAACACCCGTCACCAACAACAAAACAAGGGAAATATAAAAGGGAGAAAGGATTAGGTGTGGGGGGATAAAAGGAAAATGGGCCGATGAAAAAAAAAAAGAAATGAAAAAGGAGAAAGAATTAGCTGTTGAAAAATTGCACCTTTTATGCTCAGTTTCACCCCAGTTCAGAGTCTAATACATCAGAAGGTGGTCTAACCATTAGATGCATATTATTGGTGTGAACTAATCGAATGACACACTGGAAAATGGCTAGTTTCTTGTTTTCTTTTCGCAGCGCTGGTACTTTTCTTTTATCTTTTGCTCCTTTGTGTGTGTGCATGAATGTGCTTAATAACTCACAATTGGTGTCTCCCATAATTTGGACAAGACATTTTAGGGTAATTAATTTTGGGGCTGGCTTTTATTTATAGAAATAGGGCCTTTGAATCAGCGTGCGTTGACACGGCAATCGCTAAAACGTCCAAATGATTTATCGTCGCAAAAGCTGCCGCCCAGAGCACGGGGAGCTCCTGCCTGCCACAGACAAGTCCCTACAGCTTTTTATTTCAGACATAATTAAACCCGACCATTGATTTACACACAAGTTGCAAACACCATTTTTTTTGTTCTTTTTCCTTTCTCTCTGCTCCCCTCCCACTTTCTTTTTTAAGATTCAGAATCGACAAGCAATTAACCTGTGGTTTGCATTGTGTCGCCGTTAAAAGATTAGATAAGTCCCCACTCCGTAACCCACACAGTTGCTTTTTGTAGTAGAGGCTTGCAACCCAGGTACTCCCATTAAGGAGACTCTTTTATGCATCAACACCTGATCTGCTTGCTCCCCAATAATTAGAGCAAACAACATTTCATTTATATGTTAATTAAGCTGATAAGGCCGCTGCTATCACATAATGGGCTCTAGAGGGGAAAAAAAAGAAACAGACATTGAAATGTTGTATTATAGTTGGCGTTTGGTGGTTTGACAGTGATTGAACTGCACTGTGCTAACTCCACGGGAGAGTATTTCTAGCTCCGGGGGGAGGTTCGGTTTTGCAGGCGGGAAAAGTTCAGTCGACAAGAACAAAAGCTCATTGTGCACGACTCGACTCGACTGGATCTCGACTCGACTCGAGTGGGTACAGGTTTAAGATGTCATGTCATGTCTCTACCTAGCGCAAGCTCTGAGGTCTCCCTGTGTGTGATTAACAGGCATGATACCGATCTGACAGGTGCACAGCAGCTGTGTAGATACTGCCACGGAAATATTTCACTCTTTTTATTATTGATGTGTCTCACTGCGTGTTTGAATATTAATTCACTTGTACCACATCCATGTAATGGCAGTGCATGGATTGCATGTTGAAGTTGGTATAATTACGTTTATTGGGTGTATAGTAATGAATTTATTTTTTTTCTTCTGTCTTTTTTTCTCTTTTTGTTTTCTTCAACTTCCTTTTATGTTCTCTTTCTGTTTGTTTTTCTTTTTCTTTTGCTTCTGTTTCTTTTCATGTTCTAGCCCTCCTTCAAGGCGACGCTACCGCTACGATCGATCTGATGAAGAGGAGGAAGAAGAAGAGAAGGAGGAGGGCGGCGCGTCCCGAAGCTCCTACCGCTCCCGATACACACGCAGCAGCTACCTGAACGACAGTGACGACGACAAGACAGCCGCCGAGACCACCGCGTAGCACCACACACTCACACACACACACACACACACACACACACACACACACACACACACACACACACACACACACACACACACACACACACACACACACACACACACACACACACACACACAAATGGATGCTCATACTCTACTCGCAGACTTGCCTATTCAAAGACTTGTTTTTTTGCCTTTCGCCTCTCAGTGTTGGCCCACAGCTTCACATATACCCACAAACTGCAGCTTCCAGAACCCTCTTCTCCTCTCTTCTCTTCTCTTCTCTTCTCTTCTCTTCTCTTCTCTTCTCTTCTCTTCTCTTCTCTTCTCTTCTCTTCTCTTCTCTTCTCTTCTTCTGTAGCAGCCGCAGCAGCATGATGTAGGATGACAGGAGCCCTGTGTGACTCAGCTGTGCGCAAGCGTGCGTGCGTGCATGTTGATGCTCAAGCAAAGCTTACTTACCGTACATGACCACTCTACTGTACTCAACTCCACATCAGACTGGAAAAGAACAAAAATGGCCGAAACGAAGAAAAAAAAACATAACGGCAGCAGCAGCTATTCTTGTTTATCCTCCTTTAGATTACTGATGATCATGTTGCGGTTGCTAGACAGCTCCTGACTTGTACATAGTGTGGTAAAGCTTTAAAAAGCTTTTTCGGAGTGCTGCGACTCTTTCACAGCTTGTTTGTCATATTATTTTATGTCTCTCTCTCTTTCTCTGACTGACTTCAGCTGCCTGCCTTTGTGTGCTATTGTACACCTCCTCCTCCTCCTCTTTTCTTTCCTCTTCTTATTCTCACATCCGAGTCCAGTGGCTCAGAAGGATCATCGTGGCCCTGCCCCCCCTGTCCCCCATGTCCCCCTGCTCCAAGCTCACAGTCTTCAGTAACTGCAGCTGTGCCCATCGAGGGTCTTCCTTCCTACCCGACCACAGCGGCAGGGCCTCTTTCTTTTTGCTCTCTGCTCACCCCAGCATTTTATTATTACTCTTTCATAAACACATTATTATTTTATGGGAGCCAAAGACTCATTACATGACTGAAGTCAGTTGTGAGACAGGAGAGTTTTTTTGTTGTTGTTGTTCTGCTGCATCATCTCAAGATTTGGAAAGGAGAAAAAAAAAGTGTGCGATGAAAACTAAAACGAGTAGAAAGAAAATGAAATGATTGATAGCAGTTGAGCTAAAGACAGGTGAAAGACAGAGAAAGAGGAAGTGTAGTGGATGTCAAGAAAGGGCTTGTGTGTGTACTGTAACCAGTGTGCTGTGCATATATGAAGATGCGGCTTCCTTTTCCTAATGCTTTTTATTCGGGCTCCACAGACAGAAGAGAAAAGCAAGGCATCAAATTATGTAGAGCTCCCTACAGCTCTACTGTCCTGGCCAGCTTTGTCTCTCCTCTCTCTTATTCACTGAGCTCCCGCACTGCTCTGTCTCTCTCTCCCTCCCTCCCTCTCTCTCTCTCTCCCTCTCTCTCTCTCTCTCTCTCTCTCTCTCTCTCTCTCTCTCTCTCTCTCTCTCTCTCTCTCTCTCTCTCTCTGTCTCCTTCTTTCTCTCACTCTCTCTTTTCTGTTTCTTTGAAGCCGCTGTCATATTAGAGAGGAAACGCAAAGGTGGCCGAAGAGGGAGAACTGTAGTGTCTGTTATTTTTAACATAGTTTATGCAGAGGGATGAAATGAGAGCGATAGCAGTTTGTTAAATGAAAGTGCACTGTCACTGTTTTAGTGTATTTTTGTTTTATTGCCATCACCTCAACTTTTTATTTTGATGTACAGTGTGTACGTATGTGTGAGGGGAAAAAAAGAAGACAAACAAATAAAGGGCATGGAACAACAACCAAGGATTTTTTTCAGCTCAGTGCGCTCGTGCTCCAAAAAATTGCCTGATTTTGACTTTTTAATTGAACTCATTTTGAAGTACTCATAGATGTGGTCAGTGTCCTGGTCTGCTTCCGATACTTTCTTTGTATTTGTGTGTTGCTATTTTTTGCTTTTCGGATTCCTTTTCTTCAAATTCTGCAGTAGTTAGTCTTAGACATCTGTGGCTTTCCAAAGGGAATGTACTTGATATTCGGGTACGGTGCTACGGTGTGAGGTGGCAAAGTTGATTATGATCCTTTTCAACTCTCTTAACGCTTCGCTGCACTGATGCAGTGATGTAATACTGGACAACCAACAGACGGCCCTTGGAGGGAAAGAAAGAAAAAAGAAAAGAAAAGAAAAGAAAAGAAAAGAAAAGAAAGAAAAACATCTCTTGAAACAGGTCCAGAAAGAAACTGTCAGTGTCAGGGGCGGCAGCAGAGGATTTTTTAAATGGATGCCTGTTACAGAAACGTACTGTGAAGTCCTCTTTTTGAGCCTCTGAAGACGACTAATTGTCTGAAAGATGAATCAGTATTCTGGCCTTATCCTATGATGACTGCTCTTTCATGGAGAAGAGGTGCACTTTTAACCCTGGACAAATTGGGCTCCTCTGCTTTTTTTAAATGGTTGCCTACGTTGTATTCTATTCTATTCTATTTTCGCTTCGTTGCCATAGTATTTATGAACTAGCATTGATGAGTTGAGCACCTGCCAAAACCGCATACAGTTTCTACACAGAATATAACAGTTGGGTGTGCATTTACTTGCTACTTTGTTTTCTTTTTTTGTGAAGGGAGATTGTGATTGTATTTTACATGGTTCAATAGAGCTCCACACAGTTGTATGACATTTTTCCCCTGTTTTCTATGCAGTTGATATTAAGTGGAAAGGTGTGTTGTTTTTTTGTCTTCAGGTTTTCGACATTTGCTCATTAAAACACAAAGACATGCAGACGTAACATTGCTGGCTGTACACATTAATATAAATATATATAAATATCTGTATGATTTCATTTTAGCTTCCAAAATAGTTCATGTTTATTTTCTTTATTGAATGACCACTTGTTATAAGTAATAATTTTGCATTACAATTTAATATATTGTAAATAAATGATGGTGATTGTTTTAAAATATCCTGTAAGCTCATTTTTTTCTGTGTCTTGAAAATGTTGATCTTGTGTATCTGGAGAATGTTGACATTGCTTTCTCCAAATCTTCCTATCTTCCGATCTCCAAATCTTCCTCCCCTCTCTCTCTCTCTCTCTCTCTCTCTCTCTCTCTCTCTCTCTCTCTCTCTCTCTCTTTCTCTGCGTGTGCGCATGCCTGTGTGTGACTGTCTTGGACTGTCCCATAGCCCCTTAATGTGCACCGGTCCACCAGTGGAACGCTGTCACAGTCTCTGAAAAAAAAACATTACAACCGTAGCACTACACCACTATGACAGTACACAGGGCCTTTGGTAATACATTACAGCTTGGTCATTGCCATTCTCGTAGCATTTTATGTATACATGGGTTCACCGTGTTTGTAAACACAATGTTGTGAGGAGGGGCAAGACACTGGCAGCCAACCACGTGAGCTAATTTTTTGTCCGACAGCTGTTTCCAACAATCAGAGGTTGAGTTGTGCGCAGTTAGTTTTGCGCTGTCAGGTTAAAACAACAATTTAGAACCCATGTATAATAGGGGGCTGTGTCTTACAGGGTTACATGAAAACATTTTGCCATATTGACAATACAGGGAGCAGAGTCTGAAGAAGTCTGAGATATATACAGTAAGATAGCATTTACTTGTGAAGGCAAGCCGAGTGAAGCCCAACAGAGTTGGAACAGCAGCAATATTGGACGATTACAGCTTTCACTCAGTGCAGTGTTTTAGTGCTGTGTTCCCTTACTGCCCAAGTCTCAGCCAAACTGAAGGATAAAAAAGACAGACAGAAAGAAAGCCCATAGGCAGAGATGGGCCCATCAAATGAAGCACTTTACTTCACTAACAGTTCCTTTCTATTCTTCTCTGGCTTTAGGCGCTGACATTTTACTATTGTCTTCTGTGACCAGTTATGATACTCAGATCTGATCTTTACCAAGTTTCACTTTTGCAGTTGGGGTTCGGAACCCCTCGGCCCTCCTGTAAAATGTTTTCAAATATACTGAATGTTTTGAACAACTTCCAACCAACCACTCTGGTCCATTTTCTGTATGAAACTTTGATTTCTTTTTCTACATTGTTTACACCAGAAGCTTTTCGTTTTGGAAACTAAGCAATCAAAAAGAACTACAGAAGACAAAAAAACTATATAATACATTTCACAGTTGTTAGAGGTTTTTTTTAGGCTTGACTACCTAGGACGTGTGGCAACTTTACGGAGGAACCTTGTTCAAAAGAACTTCAACACTAAAAATGATCGATATTTAATCTAAAAGGTAGTGTTTTTATTCTAAATGCTTCACTGAGGATTTGCTACTCATTAGAGGCTGCCTGCTAGCTCTCAGAAGCCTCCTACAGTGTTGATCAATGAAGTTCTCAAAAAAGAAAGGCGCTCTGCATTGCCTCAGAAGACAAAACAGAAAAACACAAGGATACTTTCACTATATCAACCTCAGTATAAGTTCACAGCGTGGGTAGGGGACATTGTGGCTCAGTGGGATGCGATGCTATGCAAATAATAAGTTCAAGTCTCCCTGATTGGCCAAGAGGGAAAGATTTAAGAATTGTGACAAGATGCAATGTTGAAAAATTCATACAGTTGGTATATATGAAGAGTTCAGATGCAAAACCCTCTAACTCCATTTCTGAAGACCTGCACTTCTATATTTTCAGAGAACCCCGTTGTTGGTTTGGTTTAGATTTATGTACTTGATAATACATATAAATAGTTATATTACATAAATAAAATAAAAAAATATGCAACTTTGATAAGCTTTGTATTAAATAAAAATGAATTAAGATTATTTTCTGAAAAGGCACTTAGGGGGTTTTGCATCTGAACTCTTCATATATTATCCTTAATTCCTAGCTCATAATTATGACACTATCGTGATTGTTGTGAAATTTGCCTTTCAGGGGGCCCCAGAGTAATCTGTAGCCTAGGGGCCCAGGCCACCTTAATCCGGCCCTAAATATCATAAATCCGGGGACCTAGGTTCGAGGCCGGTCCGTAGTTAATTCCCGATCCTTCCCTATCTCTCACCCTACTCGTTTCCTGCTTGTTTCGAAATATAACAGTAGTTATCAAAACTGTCCTACTTCCGAGTGACTCTATGCAGATAAACATCCTTATGTGCTTGTATTAAAGTGACTGAATATTATCGGTGGGGGCTATTGGCATGTAGTAGGCGTTTTTAATTAGACATACAATAATTCAAAGTAGCGGCAATAATGAATTAAAATGATTAACTGTTCATGTCAAAACTCATACAGCATACAAATCACTTGTATTTAGTTTGGTTTTATTGAGGATGATGATCCAAAAAAAAAAAACAATAGATTGATTGAATTACCAAGTGTCATAATTTGCCCACTAATTGTTGCATTAGCAGAAATGCATGCATGAAGAGCACAGAAAATGACAAAACAACAGGTAAACAAGAGGGGTGGGGAAATGTTTTCTGCGTGAAATTAATTCCTGTTTCAAGTCTATTAGGCCTGCAATAGATCCAGCTAACAAAACAAATCCATTAAGGGTGCTACTGCTGTGTGGTGCATTTCTCCAGCAAGACTCCAGTGCTTCTGGCTATAACACATTAGGCTCCATTTACCACAGCAGGCCTAATCCTCAAGTTCCTTAAATTGCTTCATGGATTCAACACTACTAGTTACGTACCAGCTGTTCCACCAAAAGTCCTATTCTCTGGGTCAGTCTGCATAAACTTCAGCATCTCTGGAACTCCACTTGCCTGAAAAGGATTATCTGCCTACAAACTAGAGAAAGTAGAGCAAGGCTGCAAAAATTCCATGCATGCTCCTCTTGTGTCATGTTGTTATTGGACTATATTACCCTAGGCGAATAGGTATACTCTACACTATCTATAGGGCCAGCGTACTAATACACTGTATTCAGTAATGTGTCAGGCAGTCAGTACCTCAAGTAAACCAGCATAAACATCTCCTCACCATTGTGTGTGACTTTATTCCCAATAGCACTTAAAGGTACAGAAAGTAGGGTTGTGATCAGAGACGGTGTTGCAACTATGCTTCTGATGATGTTCCTAACTAATGCTCCTGATCTTCCTACTGACATCCACCTTCAGATCATGGATAAGCATTCTATTCCATCTTGAAGCGGACATTTGGGATATTTCACAATTAAGTTAGTGGTCTGGCCCACTTGAGATCAAATTGGATGTATGTGGCCCCTGAACCAAAATGAGTTTAACACCCATGCCATAGACACTTTTGCACACCTTTTTAAACATGGAGCAATGTGATTATTCCTAATGCTGTGAGGCTATGCCAACCCACCAGGCAAAAATACTTAGCGCTACTACACAGATAGAGCATTGGAGTTTTGCATTATGAATCTGCAACCCCACCCAGGACCCCTCTGTGATTCACTTTTGGGTCTTGACCCACCAGTTAAGAAAAACTGGTCTAGACCATTGAACTCACCACCAGGCAAATGTTGTGCCGTTAGGAGGGTTCATCTAGTTTGCTATTCTATAACTCCAGTTGAGCAGAGGAACCTTGTTGTGGATGTGTTAAGATGCAAATGGATGCCAGATGATTTAAATCATTCATAATGGCTTGGATTAATAGGTCATAAACATCTCATCAATCATTAGGGAGATAATTTGAGGGGAGCACAGCAGCTGGGGATCATTACTCAAAATTTCTACGTCAAAATGAATATTGATTGCCGTTGAACGACCCCATCAATTCAACAAATAAACAATGACACATCACATTTCATATCGCGTTAGTTACAGAGCAAGATGAAAAAAAGTGTGATGATGATGTTGGTAAATAATGGGGAACAGTTCACAGCTGAAGGGGAAATTATTCAAACCTATGCATCAGAAATGAATGGCTTTAATTGAATCCAAAGTGCCACATTATGAAGAAGTGACTGCTCTTAAACAAGACTTTGACTATGCTCTTTTGTAAAAAAGGAAAACAATGACTTTGTTTATTCAATGCTAAATGCCAGATGGAATTTTCACTGATGTATGATCACAAACTTTCCAGAAACTTCTGAAGCCTTAATGCTTATGGGAATCCATTTTAAACCACTAACGTGTTATTTATTTATGTTGTGTCTGATTGTGTTTTAATTCATATTCACAGGGCCCCAGTTGGGATGCATAAAGGAGGAGGCCCATGGCTGTGTTGTACACAACAGGGGAAATCTGTTAGTCCTCAGTACCCCTGCCATGCCATCTGCCTGCACACACCATATCGTGCCATGTGGGCTATATGACCCTGCCAGGTCTCTGTTGCACACATATACACACACAGACACACATAAAAACACACACACGCACACGCATGCACACACACACGCGTGCGCGCGCGCGCACGCACACACGCACACAAATGCACACATGCATACATGTACACATGAATAAAATCAGACACAGTACAACAACACCCATCCACAAAGGAAAAGTCATATTGCCTTCTGCAAAAGAACAAACCAGAATGGGCTTCGACGCACACCCTCACAGCATTGTGGTGGCCAGACAAGAGTAAGTGTGTGTACAGTGATGGATGCATATGTGCACCGCAGAGACTCCATCTGCTCTCCAGCATGGGGACAGAGTGACACGCAGCCTGGGGTCTGGCAAACGCAACGGGGGCGCTGGGGCAGGCTCTCCATCAGCCCTGCACGGGCAGGCTGGGACTCACTGGGGTGGGGAAGGCGGTATGGTGCTTACTTACGGTTACTACCAAATTGCTAAGTTGCTAACATGGTTCTTTGCATCTCTGAGTGGTTCCATGTAAAGTGAAAACTATGTGTTGAATCATTACGTTGTGTTACACAATATGTTCTTCAGCCCTGCATGGACAGGTTGGGACTGACGGAGGGTGTTGGAAGGAGGTATGGTATGGTGCTGGCTGCAGCACACTAGGAAAAAAATTGAGGTGCTAATTTGATTGTTTACATCCCTTGATGGTTCCATGGGAAGTGAAAAATATATGTTGAACCATCAAACAACAACACAGCCTTCCAGAGATTGGTTTGCCAATAGGCAGAGGCAATTGCCTATAGTGCCCTACCTACCAAAGCTGCCCTCTGAAGCCCCCCCCCCCCCCCCCCAACAGTCAGCCCCATCTCAGTGAATACTAGCAAAAAATAATTCAAGAGGGTCCCATTTCTGTATTTTGCCTCAGGCCCCCAACTGCGTAGAACTTGCTTGGAAGGGGGGTATGGTATAGTGCTTGCAGCACACAGTAAAATAATCAATACAAGTGCTAGTAATGTTTTTTTTGTTTCTCCATAGAGAGTGAGAGCATGTCCTGATGAACCAATGGGAGCTAATGTATAAGTTCTACCTGGGAGATTCCAATTAGTCTCAGCTGATATCAAACTTTCACTAACCAATCAGACTCTCCCTTTCAGCAGCTTTTTCTCTTTCAGCCAACAGAACAGTCTCTGCGTAACATCATAACTCTGTTCTCTGTCTCTGTTGCATAGTGTAAGCCAACTTTGATGTCGCCAGCACCACCCCTTCTGCCATCGTCACC
>NC_085864.1:4211327-4216327 GCF_034702125.1 Engraulis encrasicolus
AGCAACATAGAGCAACATAGAGCAGAATGGAATAGAATAGAATAGAATAGAATAGAATAGAATAGAATAGAATAGAATAGAATAGATTAAGTATGTGTTGGTCAGTTGGTCAGTGTTATTTAGTACTCCTCTCACGTGTGTGCATGGTGACCAAGTCTTTGCGTATTCCTCCTCAGCTCCTCCTCAGCTGTAGCAGCGGAGCAGTGGAGAGATGCAAAGGGGAGGTATCTAGCACATTTGGCAAAATGCTTCGCAAACAGCAACTGTCAACTCAACCGTTACCGTGAATTTGGGAAATAAGCAGAAAAGTTTTGCTGCTGTCCGAGTGGAAATGTGGAGATGGGGGGAGGGAGAGAGAGGGAGAAGGAGGGAGAGAGAGAGAGAGAGAGAGAGAAAGAGAGAGAGAGAGAGAGAGAGAGAGAGAGAGAGAGAGAGAGAGAGAGACCTGTGCTGTGCTACCTCTGGGGATGGTTTGTGAGGGTGGGCAGTTGTTTACACTGCTGACTCTCAGTGTTGTTCCAAGACAACAACAAACAAATTAGCTTCACAGCCAGACGATTATGAGAGGAAATTTTTAATTGCAACGTGGCCAGGCATTAAAAAGAGCTACTCGAAAAACACTGGGAGACCTCTCTCTCCCGCTCTCTCTCTCTCTCTCTCTCTCTCTCTCTCTCTCTCTCTCTCTCTCTCTCTCTCTCACCCTCCCGCTCCCAGCCTTGTTCAATACCAGTCCCGTCTGTCTAATGGATGTCCAAGGCAGGCTGTAGGAGTGCATAGTCTTCTTCTGTGTGCCAACTCGGAGATAACAAAAGACGTAATACCCTTGAAGCCGTCCCTGTGTGCCGCATTCCGCGCCACAGCAGATGAACACTGAGAGCTACTTCTCTTCAAGGTTATGATCAGATCACAGAGGAGGGGAGAGAGAGAGAGAGAGAGAGAGAGAGAGAGAGAGAGAGAGAGAGAGAGAGAGAGAGAGAGAGAGAGAGAGAGAGAGAGAAAGAATGAGAGAGAGAGGTGGGGCGACTGGGGGAAGAAAGGCTTTCACTCAGTAAAATGGAGGGATGCCTTCTAAAAAATAGAGAAAGAAAAATGACAGCACCCACTTTAAGGACATCCAGGCACAACCAGGCAAAAAGCAGCAGCTTATCTTCCTGCCACACATTCAATGAGCTCACAAATCCTCCCTCTCTCTCTCCCTTTTCCCTCTCTCTCAGTCTTCACTCTCCTGCTCTTCTCTCTCTTTCTCTCCTTACTTTTTGCAGTGCCCATTGGTGAGCTCCTGCCAACATGTGCACACAACTCTTTGCTCGCTTCATCACTCACTATTCCATTAGCTGAGCCACTTAATGGAGAGAGAGAGAGAGAGAGAGAGAGAGAGAGAGAGAGAGAGAGAGAGAGAGAGAGAGAGAGAGAGAGAGAGAAAGAGAGAGAACAGAGGCAACAACGGAGGAAAAAGGAAAGAGTTTTCCTTCTACAGCTACCGTTGTCATAGCTACTGGACATGTATTTCTCTTTGCCTTGATGGATGTTTTTTTTTTCAATATCATAGTTAGGCCTACTTTTTTCTAAAACATGAGACGTGCTCTTGAGATATATGGACAGAGCACAATGCGGAGGAGATGTAGTAAAGACCATGTGGCTTTGATGACTACTCCTCTACTTTGACAATCTTGAAGCATACACACAGACCTAAACATGCAGGCACACACGCACCGTGCACAGACTGCACACACATGCACACATGCATGCACGCACGCACACATGCACACACCACACCACACGCACACATACACACACACACACACACACACACACACACACACACACACACACACACACACACACACACACACACACACACGCACGCACGCACACACACACACACACACATGGGTCATCCTAGGGGAAGGGAGACTGGGCATTGCAATTGGAAAAATGACCAATTAGCCGTATTAACTTGATATTTCTGCACTATTACTAGACTATTGCAATAATAACATTTTGTTAGCGTTTTTATTCAGCAGTTATAAGAGATCTTGCTGGGGGGGTTTTCCCCGCCATGGTCACAGTGCCTCGCCCAGGGAGACAGTCATTTTAGGATCGTCACTGGACACACACACACACACACACACACACACAGACACTAGCAAGTAAGCAATAGACTCCTATTTAATGTAAACACACATTTTATTTCATAAACACACACAATAGACATAATTGCCAACTATTCATTCCTTCCCACATTTGTGCTGCGCCAAGCACCTTTATCTGTCTCCACTTCCTGCTCTGCTCGGCTCCGCTCCGCTGTGTTCTGCTCCTCTGTCTTGGGTAACTGTGTCCCTGTCTGACCTAAATGAGGCATTCACTCATCCATTGCATTGCCTACTCGCTCCCGTTGCCTACTTCCCATTCCCTTCTTAGCTGACTCGGTGTCCTCAACTGACCCGCAAAAAAACAGACACTCGCTCTATTGCCATTTCTTCCCAATGCTTCTCCAACGACCCAAAGTAACATTTTAGTCCGTAAAAAAAGACACCAACAGCTCTGGACTTTGGGGGTTGTTTTGTTTGCAATTGCGCTGCTGGGTGGCTGTTGTCCACACTGTCCAAACTGTGTTTAAGTGTATAACCTCCCAGAGGGGGGGGGGCTTTAGTTGGTGGGTCAATTTGGAGACTCAGTACTTTGGTGTGTAAGACCCAGGTAATTCATCAGAGTAAAAGGACCCACCACACCACATTGCCTCCTCTAGGCATTAGCTCTCTTACTCCACCACCACACAAGTGTCTAACTGGCCAAGTCTGTTGGTGCGCTTTGTTGCCCAATACACTTGGGCCTACATAATGGCTTGTGTCTGAACATCTTTGTGTGGAGGTACTACTTAAGTAAATAATTGAGCGCCCTCCTAAAGGACTTCGACTTAGACTTCAACCCTGACAACCATTTCACACGACAGCCACATTCCCACAAGTGAAGACAAGAGAGCTTATTGTAGTTACAGGTTTACATGCACTTTGCACCTCCGTAGACCTTTCTTCTCCTCCTATGGCACTGTCCAAAGGAGACATAGGAGGTATAGTTAAGGTGATAAGATGATAAGGTATTTTCAGGAACTGGACTTCTTTCTAGAGATTTCAGACATCAAAAGTGAGACGCTTACTACAACCTACCAGCTTTGGATAACATGACCTGAATAAATGGAATCTTCACAGACAGCACACTGTTAATATACAGTGTGCAAAGGCCTTTTACATTCATGAAAAAAACACACACACAAGTAATTTCTGGGGGTGTGCTTGACTACACACATTTCTATTTAACCATATATGACAACTGACATTGTGTATATTGCTTCAATTGAATCCCTTCATTTGCGAGGAGCACTGTAGAATTCTCTTCATAAGCCTCCATTCTAGCATAAAGGACTCACTTTGTGATTTCCCTTCCAGCGCGCCCTTTCAGATGTGCCGTAGAGTAATTTCCTCGACCCATACCTCACAATTGCCCTGTAATTTTCGGAAAGTGAAATGGTGTATTGTGACTCTTCCTTTCAGTTTATTTGAACACATGATCCTTATGGAGCCATCTCTTTGTATCCCCCGACTGTCTGTGCAGAGGGCAGGCAGGAAGAGCGGCCCTTTTAAAAGGAGCAGGAGGTGATGAGATGAGGTCAGGGAGTGTTGTGAGGAAGCCATTTGAGGACAGTGGCATCAATCACAGGTTGAGAAAGATAATGGCTGCCTGTGCATCACCGGTTCCCGACAGCATTGCTGAGCATTGTTCGACAATTTCACTTGCCCACCCACACTAGTGGCACACTGCATGCAGCAAACAAGCATAATTCAGCAGTAGGTGGATTCAACAATAGATTATAACAACCGGCTCCAACAATAAACTGTAGGCCTATATGGGATTTGTACAGGAAGGTGTTACATCCTGCTGGGCATTGCTGCCTGTCGCACCTCCTCCGGTGCCCATGGGTCAGCTGCAGGGTCATCAGTCGGGAACCACCGTTCATCAACGTTTCGCCCCTTTAATCCCGAAACGTCTCCGGTGGCAGGGCAGTGACAGGGACGTCTCCCTGTCACCCCCTGCAGCTGATAGATGTTGTCCCTGTGGCTGTTTTCTGGGGGTTAGTTGTTACTCCCCCAGCTCCTGCCCGTCCTCCGCAGCCAGAGCGTATATTATATATATATATTATTAAACCTTTATTTTACCAGGAAAATAGACCCATTGAGCTCAAAAATATCTTCTAATAGGGCATCTTGGCCAAGTGGCAGCACAAGTTAAAAAATTAAAACTAGAGTTTGCCACCAGTGTGTGAAGTTGTATTGACAACAATGGAATTCAATGTCAGCAAAGCAGTACTCTGCACACCGTTGGAGCCAGTGTATTGGAAGTGTTTCGGCAGGGACTCAGTCTGCAGAAATCTTGGACCCTGGGGGTGAAGTGGCTCACTGCACCGCATTGTGAATAGGCTTACATGGCCATGACTCAGGTTCGAGTGCGTCCAGGACCAACCCTGCCTCATCTCTCTATCCCACCTCTCTTCCTGTCACGATCTTCACAGTCCTATCCACAATAAAGGCAAAAAAGCCCATAAGAAAAATAAAAAGAAATCTTGGCCCCCATGAAAGATTATTTCCAAATTGCACTGTGTGATATTTTCAGCAGTTTCTTTCCAGAATCCATGCTGCCCATTCACCAAGACTATCAAATTATAAGTATTCATTAGGACTGGGAAAATTTAACTTTTCCTACATGAAAAAAGGGATCTTCTTCATGTCTGCCATTTGGAATTTCCCAAACTAGACCTTTTTAGCCCTAAAACATACTGTACATGGGTCATACTAGTAAATATTAGTTTATTATTTAGTAAATATTCATGAAAAGATCAAATTTTGCGATAGCATAGCTTTGCATAGCTACAATACCCACCTCTGGCCACAATCCTACACAGTGCACCTTTAACGATTGAAATAATATAAACAGCCATCAAAAAG